>NC_080043.1:35506369-35769913 GCF_012489685.1 Lotus japonicus | reverse complement strand
AAGGGGGGTTTGAATTGTGTTCTTAAAAATTACTTGTTAAAACTTTAGTTTATGAAAAGAAGATAAGTTCTTAAGAAAATTGTTCTGGTGACTTTTCAAAAACTGTTTAGTGCAGCGGAAGTAAGTAAATGAAGCAGAACGATCAGCACACAGGAATTTATACTGGTTCACCCTAAACGATTGGGCTACGTCCAGTACTTGGCCACCACCAAGATTTTCACTAGCAAGTATCAAGGACTTCTCCAATACAAGTATTAGACAGGACTTCTCCAAGTATTATCACGGACTTCTCCAAGTATTGTACAGGACTCCTCCTAGTATTATCACGGACTTCTCCAAGTATTGTACAGGACTCCTCCCACAATCAACAAGATTGTTTGGCTCTACAAGAAATCTCTTCTCAAAAGAGTTGGTGTAGACAATTTATGGCACTGGAACTCTCAGGTGTTTTGGGTTCTGAAAGGACGTTGGAACACACAGGAGTTCAGAATCTAAGAGAGAAGTAAGAGAAGAGGTTTGACTCTTTTAAGGTTTGGTATTCTCTCTTGATTTAGCAGAGGTATGAGATCGGATTTGACTCTTAGGAAATCTGCTGTGAGCTTTTAATGCTTTGAAGAATGTTTTGATTAACTGCTCTGAGTTCTTTCTTTTCTTGCAATAAATTTTTCTCTTCTTCATCTTCAATCTTCAGATATGTCCTTTATATATGATCTTGCTAGTTGTGTAGCCGTTGAGACACAAAATCTGGCCGTTGTTTGTAGCCGTTGTGAGTGTCATCTAACCATTGATTCAAATCTCCGGTTGGTAGCTTCATTAAATGCATGCTGCTGTTCAAAGCTATCCTTTAGCCAAAAAGGTGTACTTTGTCAGCTAGTAGGTGGCGATAGCTTTGGGCTACTTTGCAGAAGAGAGACATTTTGGAAAAGTGATGTTGACGTGTTGTCCTTTTTCCTCTTCATTGGTCATCGAGACTTCTCTCTTCAAAAGTAAATCAGTTTGCACGTGACCAGATTAGTTTCCTTCTGACTAAAGCATGGGGCAAATAGTTGAGATACAATTTTTGACTATCCCGCTCAAAGGCATCTTCTGAAATCTTGAGGTATGACGTGGCATGAAACGATACAGAATAAGTGTCTTCCTTGTTTACTGGACGATGCGGTCATATCTTGCGTAGACTTCTTTTTCCTTATAAGGCTTAGACATATTTGTTGAAGCATGCGACCTTATAATATATATTCCTGAAAAATGTCATTAACATCTGGAATTAGATTTTAGTAGAGAAAAGTATTTATAAAAATTGTTAGGATCAAAATAAGATTGAAACACGTTGTAACACGTTTGAACTTAACAATCTCCCCCTTTTTGATAATGACAATTTTTATTGAAAAGGATAATGATCAAGAGTAAAAAGAATTTATGCTCCCCCTAAATTGGGTAAGATAAATGTTAAAAACAACTTATTCAAAACATATTACTCCCCCTGAGTTGTATAAAACTTTGGTGTTAGGTTAAGGAAACAACCTTGAACTTGATCTTAACTTTTCTATAATTCCTAATTCCTATTTTCTCCCCCTTTGGCATTATTAAAAAGAAAGGGAAAAGAATGTAGTAGAGAGGTATAATATGCATAGTAAACATGGCAAACGTTAGTTATAAAACGATAAGCATGATGGAACGATAAAATATGCATAATCAGTGAACAATTGTCTGAAAACATAAAAGTAAATGCGAATTGTTCAGGATAGAGAGTTGGCCATTAGCCAAAGCGTGTCAGCAGCTGATCGATTTTCTGGGCAAGAGTCATGAACTGCTGGTTGATGTGGTCACGGTGGTCTTCAAAGTCTTCTCTGGTGACAAATTGAGTCGCCAAGACTTGAGCACTTGAGCTTCCACCTTCAGTCTTGAAATCAGCTTGAAGTCCCTCAAATTCATCTTCTTCTTTTCCATCAGCAGAACTGTTCAGTTGTGACTCTGTATCTTCTGCTTCTTCAAGCATCTTCTCCTTTCCTTTGTCAGCGTTGGCTTTCTTAGAATGAGAAACAACTTCAGGAATGTGAGTGGGTAGGAGTACAAACACCCAAGTTCCAAATTTCAGTGAGAGCGCGGAGGTCCGATTCATGAGAGAATATGGCAGAGTACCAACATATCCCTCAGAGACACTCAATTTCCAGAACTCTGGATCAGGAACTTTGCAAGCGTGAAGTTGGAACAAGTAGTTGTCACCCTCTTGTCGTTTCCATGTGGCGGTGAGCTGATTGCTTGAAGACTTGTCAATCTTTCTTGCCAGAAGGTTCAGGTAGCTTTTGAACGATCCCTTGGTAGTCCTCAAGGTGCGTCTGCGTTGGATAGCAGAGGACACTTGCGTCTGAAGGCGCCTCTTTCTTGCTTGAGAAAAATAGAGAACAGTACCGGATCTGCTTGCCTTCTTAGTGCTTGCTTCCGTGAACGGTTTGAGAGTAGAAGTCATATGCTCATCAGCAATCAATGACTTAGGCAAAGATTGAGCAAGTTGGAATGCAGAGGCATTCTCTTGTGCAACGACAGTTTGGTCAGTAATGAAAGCAGTGTTCATGGTAGAGTTTGGTTGAGATGTGAGTGGTTCATTTGTTGTTTCAGTCAAGGGTTCATTGAGGTTTGTGTTTGGTGGGAGTTTTGGCAATGGTTCAGTGTGGTGTTGTGAATGTGTTGGAGAGGAGTGTGGTGTTTGAGTATTGTCAACAAACAGTGAATCCAGAAATTCTTTGTTGGACATTTCAGAAGGAATTTCTTGATAAGGTAAGAGAGAGTTTGCTAACCTTGTGTGAAGGACAATGTCCTCATCAAAGAAGGGCTCCTCAGGTTCAGCAGAGAGAATCTTTCTTTTCTGATATGCAGGTTGTGGTTCAACAGTAACTTGAGGTTCTTCAAATTGCTTCCTCAATCTCTTTAGCTTTTTGGGTTCAGCCTTCTTGACAGGCGAAGAACCTTTTCCTGATCTGGTTCTTGAAGCGATGGGGTTGGATTGAGACTGCAATGGTTCACCACTCTTCACAATCTTGATTCGAACAGACTGTTCTTCCTCGTCCTCAGGGAACGGTGCGATGCGGAGAGATGCAGGAACAGTTCTCTTGGACGGTTCCTTCTTTGACACATCGGACAGTTCTGTTAGATTTTTCTTCCTTGTCTGGACAGTCTGTTCAGCAGATACCTTTTCTTTTCCTTTGGTGGTTTTCCTTGTTCTGGGCAAGAATTCTTCAGGAACTTCAGAGGCATCAAAGGGAATGTTCATTTTGCTCACATCTCCCAGCCTGATCGGTGAAGGAAAGATCACATCTTCATTCAAGCGATCCTCTGATTCCAGAAACTCTTTGATAATACCTTTCTTTTCGAAAATGACGGTCAGCAGCGAGCCAAAAGGAAGGTATCCTTGGCTTTTCTCCAGATAGTTGATCAAGTAGTTCCACATCAAGTGTGCAGGGTTAATTTTCACTCTTTTCAAGATCTTGTACAATGCGTACCTTGCATGCGCATTTAAATAATTTCTTGCACCATCCTTTGGTAAGATAACCTTGCTAATCACAGCATTGTTGAACTTTACATCATCAATGAGATTGCCCACTTCCACAGTCAGTGGTTCCTCTTGGTTCTTCCAAATGCACTTCCAGTCATCAACTTTTGCAAACCAATTTGGGGAATATTTTTCACCAACTTCCAACTTCACATTCAGTGCTTCAGCCATGTCGTTGAGAGTCACTGAGATGATCTTGTCATTTACTTTGGACTTAATGACTTGTCTGTGATTTATCACAACGGCACAGTCATAAAATTCCTTTACCAAAGGCACATACACTTCGCGCTGAGCCATGGTGTACACCGTCTCCCAGTCCTGATGAAGTAAGTCTGCAAGCCCAGCCATCTTCACGAAGGCAAACACCTTCAGATCAAAGTACCTTGGGGACACAAGAGAGTTGTCACCCAGTTTCTCAGTTTTCACGGCTCCAACCTCCTTGAGTTGAACAGAGCGTTGGCGGTTGATCCTCTCTGATCTCCTCTGGATGATCTCCATTTCTTCAGCAGAGTAAGGTGTTTTACCACCTTTCTTGGATGGGGCCTTAGATTTGGAAGGGGCTTTGGAAGAGGTAGCAAGAACTCCAGCCATTTGGGAATGAGAGGAAGTTTCAGAGGAGGCTTAGGGTTTCTTTACTTGGAAGAGAGAGAGAGTAAGTGTCAAATGAAGTGAGGTGAAAGAGAGAGAAGGAAATCTTTTGGATATATTTGATTTGGAATAAGGAATGGCAGTTTTGGGTGGTGTGCAGATGGCGGTTTTCTTTTCATGAGAGAGAAACTATTAAACAATTGAGCAGTTGAGACCACGCGCGTTAAAAGTAAGAGAGATAACTGCTTCGCATTTAATGTGATGAGACCTTTCAAAGTTCACTGTTGTAGCACGTGCAGGAGTAATGATGCTTGAACTAAACAATGTCTTTGCCAGCTGTTAACCAAACGATATAGATTTCCTGAGAGCAACTTCATTGAACAGAGAGTTGTTGAACGATTTGATCTACTGGTTGAACAGTGAGGAGACAGAACAGTGCGGATGTTCTTCGAAGAACGAAACCTGCAAAATAGAAGCCTTTGTTTCCATACCTTTTATTGAGCAGAGTGCATATTTATCCTTGTTCTTAGATCTGAGAATCTGCCTTCTAAAAGAGGTTTCGTGAGTATGTCAGCAAGTTGATCTTCTGTGTGTATACGAGATATATCAATGTTTCCCTTTGCCACAAGGTCTCTAATGAAATGATGTTTGATCTCAATGTGCTTTGTTCTTGAATGCTGAACTGGGTTCTTGGCAATATTGATAGCACTTGTGTTATCACATAAAAGAGGTATCTTGTTTTCATGAATGTTGTAATACTCAAGTTGATGCTTTATCCATAGGAGTTGTGTACAACAAGAGCTTGCTGCCACATATTCAGCTTCAGCAGTGGATAAGGAAATAGTGCTTTGACGTTTACTTGTCCAGGATACTAAACAGTTTCCCAGAAAGTGACATCCTCCACTAGTGCTTTTCCGTTCAACTCGATCACCAGCATAATCCGCATCACAAAATCCTTTCAACCTGAAATCTTCACCTTTCTCATATAATAGACCAAGATTAGCAGTACCAATTAAATATCTAAAGATTCGCTTAACAGCACTAAGATGAGATTGCTGTGGGTTTACCTGAAACCTTGCACATAGACAAACACTAAACATTATGTCTGGTCTGCTGGACGTTAAATAAAGAAGTGAACCAATCATCCCTCTGTACGATGTTGGGTCAACTGGTGAGCTTTCATCACTTTTGTCCAGAACAGTGTTGGGATACATAGGAGTACTCATCTCATTTGACTTGTGCATGTTGTATTTCTTGAGCATATCCTTTATGTACTTGGACTGATGTATGAAGATCTTGTCTTTCTCTTGCTTGATTTGAAGTCCCAGAAAGAATTTCAGTTCTCCCATCATACTCATTTCAAATTCACTTTGCATGAGAGTAGAAAATTCTTTACACAGTTTATCGCTAGTTGCACCGAAGATGATATCATCAACATACAATTGTACAAGGATGTAGTCGTCCTCCAATTGCTTCCTGAAGAGGGTGTTGTCAATCTTTCCTCTTGAAAAACCATTCATCATGAGAAAGTTGCTTAGACGATCATACCAAGCCCTTGGGGCTTGTTTTAAACCGTACAGAGCTTTCTTCAACCTGTACACGTAGTCTGGAGTGGATGGTTCTTCAAAGCCTGGAGGTTGCTTCACATAGACTTCCTCTTCAATTACTCCGTTCAGAAAGGCGCTTTTGACATCCATTTGATATAGCTTGATGGAATGTTGACATGCAAAAGCTAGGAGTATCCTTATTGCTTCAATTCTTGCAACTGGTGCGAACGTTTCAGTGTAGTCAATTCCTTCTTGTTGGTTGTAACCTTGTGCTACTAGTCTCGCTTTGTTTCTAGTGACTTTCCCGTTTTCATCCATCTTGTTTCTGAAGACCCATTTAGTACCAATGATAGATTTTCCAGTTGGTCTTGGAACTAGGGTCCATACTTGACTTCTTTCAAATTGATTTAGTTCTTCTTGCATAGCCAGAATCCATCCTTCATCTTGTAGAGCCTCTTCAACGTTCTTTGGTTCAATCTCTGAGATGAATGCGCTGTTTGATTCTTCTCTGAATGCTGATCTGGTCTTTACTCTTTCTGATACACTTCCAATGATTTGCTCTGGTGGATGATCACTTCTGTACTTCCACTCCTTTGGAAGTGAGATTCCGCTTGAAGTCATGACTGGTCAGACTGTTCAGGAATAGTACCAAGAGGTGACGGAGATTGATCTTCATGAACTGATTCTGATGGTTGAGCTCTTGTTGTGTCGTCATCTGCTTCATCATGATCTGATAGGTCTAGATTGAGAAAATCTCTTTCTAAACGGTCAACGGCCTTGATTGAACTATCATCGAACTTGACATTGATAGATTCTTCAACAACTTTTGTTCTTGAGTTGTAAACTCTATAGGCTTTGGAGTGAGAAGAATATCCAAGGAGAATTCCTTGATCAGACTTATTGTCAAATTTTCCGATGTTGTCCTTGGTGTTGAGAATGTAACACTTGCATCCAAATGGATGAAAGTACGATACAGTTGGCTTTCTATCTTTCCATAGTTCATATGGAGTCTTTTTCAACATGGGTCGCATAGATATTCTATTCTGAATGTAGCATGCAGTTTCAATAGCTTCAGCCCAGAAATACTTTGGTAGGGAAGTTTCACTGAGCATTGTCCTTGCCATTTCTTGAAGTGATCTGTTCTTCCGTTCAGCTACACCGTTTTGCTGTGGTGTCCTTGGAGCTGAGAACTGATGGCTGATACCTTCTTGTGCACAGAATTTTTCAAAATCTTCATTCACAAACTCTCCTCCTCTGTCACTGCGAATGGCTGTGATGCAGTAGCCCTTTTCATTTTGAACTCTTTTACTGAAGATCTTGAATGCTTGGAATGTTTCATCCTTGCTTCTTAGGAAGTAGACCCAACAGAATCTTGTGTAGTCATCGATAATGACAAAACAAAATCTTTTTCCAGAAACACTAGCTACCCTAGTGGGACCAAACAAATCCATATGTAAGAGGTCCAGAGGTTTGCTAGTACTGACAAAGTTTTTAGCACGACAGGAGGTACGATGCTGTTTGCTTTGAGTACATGCAGAACATGTAGCATCAGATTTAATAGATAGTTCTGGCAAACCACGTACTAAGTCATTACTTATGATTTTAGTAATGGTCCTTAAGGATGCATGCCCTAGCTTCCTATGCCAAAGCCATGTATTATCCTCTGATGATACTAGACAAGTTACATTTTGATTTGCTAGGTTTTCCAAGTTCGTCTTATATAGATTCCCTTGTCTCTGAGCTTCAAAGATGATTTTGTCATCGGAATCAGTAACACTACACTTCACTTTATTAAAGGAAACAGTGAATCCACTATCACATAATTGACTTATGCTAAGTAGATTATGTTTTAACCCTTCAACTAATAAGACATTATTAATTACTGGAAGAGGTTCCTTACCAACAGTACCTTCTCCAACAATGAATCCTTTTTGATTTCCACCAAAGGTTACACATCCACCATCAGATCTAACTCGAATCTTGGGGAACATAGACTTTTCTCCCGTCATATGACGCGAGCATCCACTGTCCAGGTACCATTGTTGGCGTTTCCTTCGTTCTATTAAGTAAATCTGCAACAGGAATTATTGATTTCTTAGGTACCCAGATTTTCTTGGGTCCTATAGGGTTAGTTGCACGCTTGGGAGGAATCTTCTTCTCATAGAAGATTTTCTTTCCTTCCCTTTCTATTGAACAGTTCACAACAAATTTAGATTCACTATCAATAGAAGAAGTAAACGATATATCAGACATGGTTTCATTAGACGGTTCACTGCTGTCAAAACCCAGACCACTTTTATCATATAAGTCTCTACTGTTTCCACATAGTTTAACTAAGTTGTCATGCCCTATTGTGAAGGTAGATAAATCATCAATCAAAACTTTGATTCTTTTCTTTAAAGCAGATACTTCCATTGTGGAGTCTTGTTTCTTTAAAAACTCATTTTCAAGAATAATGGAATCTTTTTCTTTTAAAACTTTCTCATGTTCTTTTTGCAACTTGGAAAACTGTTTCTTCAGGTTCTTGTATTTTTCAGATAAAGTGTAAGAATGTTCAAGCAGTTCATTAAACTCTTCTTCAAGGTTTTCAGATCTTACCTCATCATCTTCATCATCATCTGATCCATCTACTGAAGCCATGAGAGCGAATAGAGATTCTTCATCTTCTTCTTCCTCGTCATCTTCAGAGTTGTTCTCAGAATCATCCCAGCCAGTTACTAGAGCTTTCTTCTTCTTGTAGAATGGTTTCCTGACAGGCTTTTTAGCTAGTCTAGGACAGTCTGGTTTGATGTGACCTGGCTTTTTGCATTCGAAACATGTAATGTTGCTTTTGTCTGCAGTTGAGGTGCTTTCACCTTTGTGTGGAAAGGATTTCTTTTTCTGACTTGATTCTCTTTTGTTGTCCTTCTTCAGGCCTTTTCCTCTTTGTTGTTTGATCCACATCTTTTTGAACTTTCTGTTGAACAGTGCTTGCTCATCATCGGACAGTTCTTCTGAGGAATCTTCTTCATCAGACATTTCTTTCGTCTGACTGTTTTTAGAGATGTTAGCTTTGAAGGCGATGCTTTTCTGCTTCTTTAGGCTTTCATCTTGAGAAAGTTCAATCTCATGAACCTTCAGAAATCCCAGGAGATCTTCAAGTTTTAGTGTGCTAAGATCTCTTGCTTCTTGGATAGCAGTAACTTTGGGTCTCCATCTTTTAGGAAGGCACCTCAGTATTTTTGTGATTTGATCAATGTGTGCGTATGTGCGATCGAGATTTCGAAGACCATTGATAATGGTTTGAAATCTTGCGAACATTTCATCAATGGTTTCATTTTCCTTCATTTTGAAGGTTTCATATTCAGCCACTAGTAAACTTACTTTGGCTTGACGTACATTTGCTGTACCTTCATAGGCAAGCCCTAGAGCTTCCCATACTTCTTTGGCAGTTGCGAGTCCATCAACTTTGTCCAACTGAGCTTTGCTTAAGGCACATAAGAGAAATAGTTTTGCCTTTGAATTGAGTTGATAGTCTTTGCGTTGAGCTTCTGTCAGCTGATCTTTCTTGATGGGTTCACCAGCGTCATCTTTATAGACGATGTTGCCATTTTCAATGATATCCCACAACTTGTAGCTTGAGGATTCTATGACAAGTTGCATGTGCGTCTTCCAGTAGGGATATTCGGTTCCATCAAAGAAAGGAGGCTTGTTGGTGGATGAGCCCGTAGCGATAGCTTGATCTTCTGCCATGGATCTTTACTCTACACCTGTTAAGATGTTAGTTCTAGAGCCTAAGCTCTGATGCCAATTGATATGTAAATAAGTAACACAAGAAAGGGGGGGTTTGAATTGTGTTCTTAAAAATTACTTGTTAAAACTTTAGTTTATGAAAAGAAGATAAGTTCTTAAGAAAATTGTTCTGGTGACTTTTCAAAAACTGTTTAGTGCAGCGGAAGTAAGTAAATGAAGCAGAACGATCAGCACACAGGAATTTATACTGGTTCACCCTAAACGATTGGGCTACGTCCAGTACTTGGCCACCACCAAGATTTTCACTAGCAAGTATCAAGGACTTCTCCAATACAAGTATTAGACAGGACTTCTCCAAGTATTATCACGGACTTCTCCAAGTATTGTACAGGACTCCTCCTAGTATTATCACGGACTTCTCCAAGTATTGTACAGGACTCCTCCCACAATCAACAAGATTGTTTGGCTCTACAAGAAATCTCTTCTCAAAAGAGTTGGTGTAGACAATTTATGGCACTGGAACTCTCAGGTGTTTTGGGTTCTGAAAGGACGTTGGAACACACAGGAGTTCAGAATCTAAGAGAGAAGTAAGAGAAGAGGTTTGACTCTTTTAAGGTTTGGTATTCTCTCTTGATTTAGCAGAGGTATGAGATCGGATTTGACTCTTAGGAAATCTGTTGTGAGCTTTTAATGCTTTGAAGAATGTTTTGATTAACTGCTCTGAGTTCTTTCTTTTCTTGCAATAAATTTTTCTCTTCTTCATCTTCAATCTTCAGATATGTCCTTTATATATGATCTTGCTAGTTGTGTAGCCGTTGAGACACAAAATCTGGCCGTTGTTTGTAGCCGTTGTGAGTGTCATCTAACCATTGATTCAAATCTCCGGTTGGTAGCTTCATTAAATGCATGCTGCTGTTCAAAGCTATCCTTTAGCCAAAAAGGTGTACTTTGTCAGCTAGTAGGTGGCGATAGCTTTGGGCTACTTTGCAGAAGAGAGACATTTTGGAAAAGTGATGTTGACGTGTTGTCCTTTTTCCTCTTCATTGGTCATCGAGACTTCTCTCTTCAAAAGTAAATCAGTTTGCACGTGACCAGATTAGTTTCCTTCTGACTAAAGCATGGGGCAAATAGTTGAGATACAATTTTGACTTTCCCGCTCAAAGGCATCTTCTGAAATCTTGAGGTATGACGTGGCATGAAACAATACAGAATAAGTGTCTTCCTTGTTTACTGGACGATGCGGTCATATCTTGCGTAGACTTCTTTTTCCTTATAAGGCTTAGACATATTTGTTGAAGCATGCGACCTTATAATATATATTTCCTGAAAAATGTCATTAACATCTGGAATTAGATTTTAGTAGAGAAAAGTATTTATAAAAATTGTTAGGATCAAAATAAGATTGAAACACGTTGTAACACGTTTGAACTTAACAGTTGCTTGTGATGTCTTTGATAGTAAGAATGAATCTAAATATGAAAAATCCTTTCAAAGATTCCTAGCTAAAAGTGTAGACAGAAGCTTGATGGCTTCAATGATCTATGGCGTAAGCAGAAATGGAATGTATGGCATTGGCTATTCTAGACCCAGTAGAAGTGAGCCTCCTATGCCTAAGGCTAAATCCTTATATGAACATTTTGTACCCTCTGGTACTATATTATCTGAACCTTTACCTGTTAAAGTTGTTGACCCCCCTCTCAAAAAGGGAACCTTCTCCATGTCTAAATATCATGCTAAAATTCCTTTACACTATCATGTTAAGAAACCTAAGGTGATCAGAATCTCTGAGGTAACTAACAAGAGAGGACCCAGAAAGTGGGTACCTAACGATAAGATTATCTATGTTGCAGATATCCTTGATCGCTCCACTGAAACACCAATCATGGTATCTGGACAGTGGATGCTCGCGTCACATGATGGGAGAAAGGCGTATGTTCCAAGAGCTAAAACTTAAGCCTGGAGGCGAAGTTGGCTTTGGTGGCAACGAGAAGGGTAAAATTGTTGGTACTGATACTATTTGTGTTGATAGTAGTCCATGCATTGATAATGTTTTATTGGTAGATGGCTTAACTCACAACTTATTGTCTATAAGTCAATTAGCTGACTAGGGTTATGATGTTATTTTCAATCAAAAGTCTTGCAGGGCTGTAAGTCAGATCGATGGCTCTGTTCTGTTTAACAGCAAGAGGAAGAACAACATTTATAAGATCAGATTATCTGAGTAGGAATCTCAGAATGTGAAGTGCCTTCTTTCTGTTAATGAGGAGCAATGGGTATGACATAGACGGTTAGGGCATGCCAGTATGAGAAAGATTTCTCAGCTGAGTAAGCTCAACCTTGTCAGGGGCTTACCCGCTCTGAAGTTCTCTTCAGATGCTCTTTGTGAAGCATGTCAGAAAGGCAAATTCACAAAAGTCCCTTTTAAGGCAAAGAATGTTGTCTCAACCTCAAGGCCGTTGGAACTTCTGCATATCGACCTGTTTGGACCGGTGAAAACTGAGTCTCATTCTGTGTTCTCTACCTTCATTGCCCAAGTGCAAAACGAGAAGACTTGTAGGATTGTGCGTGTCAGAAATGATCATGGTGGAGAGTTTGAGAATGACAAGTTTGAGAGTCTGTTTGATTCCTATGGAATTGCACATGATTTCTCTTTTCCCAGAACTCCTCAACAAAATGAGGTTGTTGAGAGAAAGAACAGAACTCTTCAGGAGATGGCTAAAACCATGCTCCAAGAAACTGACATGGCAAAGCACTTTTGGGCAGAGGCAGTAAACACAGCATGTTACATTCAGAACAGAATCTCTGTGAGACCAATTCTGAATAAGACTCCTTATGAATTGTGGAAGAATATAAAACCCAACATTTCTTATTTTCATCCTTTTGGTTGTGTTTGCTATGTTCTAAACACTAAGGATAGATTGCATAAGTTTGATGCTAAATCTTCTAAATGTCTATTACTTGGTTACTCTGATCGATCTAAAGGTTTCAGATTTTATAATACTGATGCTAAAACTATTGAAGAATCTATTCATGTTAGATTTGATGATAAACTTGACTCTGATCAGTCAAAGCTAGTTGAAAAGTTTGCAGATTTGAGTATAAATGTTTCTGATAAAGGCAAAGCTCCAGAGGAAGCTGAGCCAGAGGAAGATGAAACAGAAGAAGCTGGTCCCTCTGATTCACAACCTCAGAAGAAGAGTAGAATCACTGCGTCTCATCCTAAGGAATTGATTCTGGGTAACAAAGATGAACCAGTAAGAACCAGATCAGCATTCAGACCCTCTGAAGAGACTCTGCTCAGTCTGAAAGGATTGGTGTCCTTAATTGAACCCAAGTCAATTGATGAAGCTCTTCAAGACAAAGACTGGATTCTGGCTATGGAAGAAAAACTTAATCAATTTTCCAAGAATGATGTTTGGAGCCTAGTGAAGAAACCTCAAAGCGTTCACGTGATTGGAACCAAATGGGTTTTCAGAAACAAGCTGAATGAGAAAGGAGATGTAGTCAGAAACAAGGAAAGGCTAGTTGCTCAAGGCTACAGTCAGCAAGAAGGAATAGACTATACTGAAACGTTTGCTCCGGTAGCAAGACTGGAAGCTATCAGACTACTAATCTCATTCTCAGTGAATCACAACATAGTTCTTCATCAGATGGATGTTAAGAGTGCCTTCCAAAATGGTTACATCTCAGAGGAAGTCTATGTTCATCAACCTCCAGGTTTTGAAGATGAGAAGAACCCTGACCATGTTTTCAAATTGAAGAAATCTCTCTATGGTCTGAAGCAAGCTCCCGGAGCATGGTATGAGAGACTCAGCTCATTCCTTCTGGAAAATAAGTTTGTAAGGGGTAAAGTAGATTTAACTCTCTTTTGCAAACCTTACAAAGATGATCTCTTAATTGTGAAAATTTATGTTGATGATATTATATTTGGATCTGCTAATCCATCTCTATGCAAAGAGTTTTCTGAGATGATGCAGGTTGAATTTGAAATGAGTATGATGGGAGAACTCAAGTACTTTCTTGGTATACAAGTTGATCAAACACCAGAAGGAACGTACATCCATCAGAGCAAGTACACTAAAGAACTTCTGAAGAAGTTCAACATGACAGAATCTACAATTGCTAAGACTCCAATGCATCCTACATGCATCCTGGAGAAAGAAGATGCAAGTGGTAAAGTTTGTCAGAAGCTCTATCGTGGTATGATAGGATCACTTCTATACTTAACTGCATCTAGGCCAGATATTATGTTTAGTGTTCATCTATGCGCTCGTTTCCAATCAGATCCAAGGGAAACCCACTTAACTGCTGTTAAGAGGATCCTGAGATATCTGAAAGGTACCACTAACCTTGGCTTGATGTATAAGAAAACATCAGAGTATAAGCTTTCAGGTTACTGTGATGCTGATTATGCTGGAGATAGAACTGAGAGAAAAAGCACTTCTGGAAATTGTCAATTTCTGGGAAGTAACTTAGTCTCATGGGCAAGCAAGAGGCAACCAACCATTGCATTATCCACTGCAGAGGCAGAATATATCTCAGCAGCCATTTGCAGCACTCAGATGCTCTGGATGAAACATCAGCTAGAGGATTATCAAATCCTTGAGAGAAACATCCCAATCTATTGTGATAACACTGCTGCAATTTCACTGAGTAAGAATCCTATCTTACACTCAAGGGCAAAACATATTGAGGTAAAGTATCATTTTATTAGAGATTATGTTCAGAAGAGCATACTTCTTCTGAAGTTTGTTGATACTGACCATCAATGGGCAGATATCTTTACAAAGCCCTTAGCAGATGATAGATTTAATTTCATTCTGAAAAATCTGAATATTGTTGGAACATTTTGTCATGCATTTTGTCAAAAACAACTGATTGTCGAAGCAGATGCCGTGGCATCTGATTTCGTGAAGCTAGGACATCAGTCCTTTGCTGAAGTTTAATTTTGTGGGCCCTCTGAAGATTTACTGAAGATATGTTTTTGAGTTACTTGAGGAGCAAGTAGCCATTCCATAAGGGTTTTAATTGTTGGGTTGTTATTTGTTGAAACAATCTTTGATAAAAGATTTGTTTCTATCTTTACTTGGGTAAAACGCAACAAGATCTTTGGAGATTCTGTTTTGATTTGATTATTGTTGCAATCTGTTACTTCAGCCCAAGCAAACCCTAGTGCCTACCTGCTGCTGCTGAAGTCTATAAAAAGGATGAAGACCTAAAGCTTGAAGACGACTGAAGCTAATAGAGAGAGATCAAGTGTTTTAGGGTTGTTCATTGTTCTTTATCCTTATTTCTTGTGAACAAACTTTGCTCCCTGATTCTATAAAGCAAAGTTGTGTTCTGTGTTCTTTGATTCTTCAAACTCTGATTGTTGATTGTTTGTTACCAATCACTGTGGCAGTGATTGAGAGAAAGGGAGAGAGGCTCTCATACTTAGGTTGAGATACTAAGTAGAAATACACTTGGGTAGATTAGGAAGTGAACTATGAACTGTGGTGTTCATGAGTGTCTGTAATTCCTGAATCTTGAGATAGTGGATTTCCTTTCTTTGGGTGCAAACCCTCCAGACGTAGGTGAAGTTTCACCGAACTGGGTTACCAATCTTCTGTGTTCTACTTTATTATTTTTCTGGTTTTGTTACTGTTAGTCAGTTGTCGAACCGGTTGTCCCAGCATCGCGTTCGACATCTGTCCTGTGCGAGAACCGTATTTACAATTGGTATCAGAGCAGGCACCCTATTCTGTTGGGTGAGCTCCAGGGAATATATACTGTTCTCAAGGACAACATTATGGATGAAAGAAGATCAATCTATATGCCACCAATTTTGGATGGTACCAATTATGACTACTGGAAGGCTCGAATGGTGGTTTTTCTCAAATCTATGGACAATATAACATGGAAGGCAATAGTCAAGGGCTGGAAACATCCTGTGATAGCATCCACAACTGAATTGAAGCCTGAAGATAAGTGGACAAAGAGAGAAGATGACGAAGCTCTTGGAAACTCCAAAGCCTTGAATGCTATTTTTAATGGAGTTGACAAAAATATGTTCAGGTTAATCAACACATGTACTGTGGCTAAAGAAGCATGGGAGATTCTCAAGACTGCCCATGAAGGAACATCAAGAGTTCGTATGTCAAAGCTTCAGCTTCTTACAACTCAGTTTGAGACTATGAAGATGAATGAGGATGAATCCATATATGAGTTTCACATGCGTATAAGGGATCTAGCCAACTCTTCTTTTGCCCTAGGGGAACCCATGTCTGAAGAAAAGTTAGCAAGAAAGATTCTCAGGTCTCTCCTCAAGAGGTTTGATATGAAGGTAACTGCCATTGAAGAAGCCCAAGACATCAGTAACATCAAGGTTGATGAACTCATTGGTTCTTTGCAAACCTTTGAGATGTCTCTTAATGGTAGATCTGAGAAGAAGACAAAGAGTATAACTTTTGTGTCCAATACTGAAGAAGATGAAGATCAGAGGAAGAAGGATACTGATGCAAGTATTGCAGAAGCTATATCATTACTTAACAAAGCGTTGAAGAGTTTGGGCAGAATGTCAAATACAAATGTCCTGGACAATGTGTCGGACAATGTGAAGAATACTGAATTTCAACTCAAAGGCAAACATGAGAATGATACAACCAAGGCTATTCATGTAAAAGCTCTCATTGGGAAGTACTATTCTGATGCTGAGTCAAGTGATGGTGATGAGGAAGAACTAGTTGAAACCTACAAATTGTTGCTGGCTAAGTGGGAGGAATCATGTACGTATGGTGAGAAAATGAGAAAAGAAATCAAGGATTTGGTTGCTGAGAAGAAGGAACTTCAGAGTAATAACTCCAGCTTGCAAGAAGAAGTAAAGACCACCAGCAAGTTGCGTGAGGAGAATGAGAAACTTCAGATTACTAATGCAAAGCTACAAGAGGAAGTTATTCTTTTGAACTCCAAGCTTGAAGGTATGACAAAGTCTATTCGTATGATGAATAATAGTACCAATGTGTTAGAGGAGATTCTGGAAGTTGGGAAAACAGTTGGAGATAAGGAAGGGATAGGCTTCAAGTACAAGAGTGCAAATAAGTCTGTTTCATCTGAAAAGAAAACTAAGCAACCAATGTCAGACCCAATGTTGCATCATTCTGTACGACATGTGGACCCTCAGTTCAGAAAATCCAAGAAATCTACTTGGAGATGTCATCACTGTGGAAAACTTGGTCATATAAGGCCATACTGTTACAAGCTATATGGATATCCTCAGTCTCATGATCAACCAAGGACTAATCCACAAGTAGCTCCAACAAGGAAAGAATGGAAACCAAGTGGGCTTAAAGAGAAGGAGAAGAAAGAGATTGTGAAGGCTCCTAGGCATTTTCTCATGACCAACAAGGATGTTGCTCTTCTTAAATCTCAGAGTTCTGGTGTAGATGTTATGAAGGAATGGAGGAAGAAATTTGTTGCTGCAAGTTCTCTTGAAGGTTCAAATGCACCATCAACTGTTCATGCAAGCATAGGTGAATCTGTAAGTGCAGATCCTAATGCTATTGTGCCTAGTGTGATTCATGAGATATCAGTTGAATCTGTTTCTGTTCCAAATGTTGAACCCCATGTTGACACATTAGTTGAGACTACTTCAGATGTGAATATGGAACCCTCTGCTGGAAATCCAAACCTCATTGTTGACACATCTGAACTTGATCTCCAAATCCATCAATCTACCTTGGGTTCTGAACCATCTACCGTTTGCAAGAAGTCAGTTATTGAAAGTGTTCATGAATTGTTGTCATTCTGGTCTTAGAAGAGATGGTTTGTTTATGCTGTGCTACCTTTGCCAAATTTGTGCTAAAAAGGGGGAGTAGTTTTCAGAAGTTTGTGATTTAGAAGTTTGATGTTTCAGATGGTTTCAGATGTTTGAAGTTTCAGAAGTTTGTGAACAGTGTTTTCAGATGTTTGATGTTTCAGATGTTTGATGTTTCAGATGTTTTCAGATGTTTGAGTTTTCAGAAGTTTGTGTTTCAGATGTTTGAGTTTTCAGAAGTTTGTGGTTCAGAAGTTGTTTATGTTCAGAAGTTAGTGGTTCAGAAGTTGGTTCTGTTCAGATGTTCGCAGATCAGAAGTTGTTTTTGTTCAGATGTTCGCAGATCAGAAGTTTGTTTTGGTTCAGATGTTCATGTTCTCAGAAGTTAGGAGAAGTTGCGTCTGTTTCTTCTGTTTCTGCTATATGTGTACTGATAGTGTTAGCTTTGATCAGTTCAATTTGAAGACAAGTTCAAGACAATGGCCGTGTTTGTTTCTGACGTTACTTCTGATAGTAGTGCTTCTGATCATGTGCTGCCAGCTTCTGATGGTAGTATTTATGATAGTAGTACTTCTGATCATGTGCTGCCAGCTTCTGATGGTAGTATTTCTGATACGATGATGTTCAAGCTGATCTATTTTGGTGTCATCATGTGCTTAGGTTGATTGCACCTCTGGTTGTGTGTTTGTGCTGCAAAGTGGTTTGTTCCGACTATGCCTTCTGAAGTATGGTAGTTGGATGTGTAGATGTGTTTGTTGAGGGGGAGCTCTGACTAAGGGGGAGAGTTGTTTCTCTAGTTTTTATCTTCTCTGATCTGTGAGTTGTTTTAGACAAAATTTGACAAAGGGGGAGATTGTTGGAACATTTTGTCATGCATTTTGTCAAAAACAACTGATTGTCGAAGCAGATGCCGTGGCATCTGATTTCGTGAAGCTAGGACATCAGTCCTTTGCTGAAGTTTAATTTTGTGGGCCCTCTGAAGATTTACTGAAGATATGTTTTTGAGTTACTTGAGGAGCAAGTAGCCATTCCATAAGGGTTTTAATTGTTGGGTTGTTATTTGTTGAAACAATCTTTGATAAAAGATTTGTTTCTATCTTTACTTGGGTAAAACGCAACAAGATCTTTGGAGATTCTGTTTTGATTTGATTATTGTTGCAATCTGTTACTTCAGCCCAAGCAAACCCTAGTGCCTACCTGCTGCTGCTGAAGTCTATAAAAAGGATGAAGACCTAAAGCTTGAAGACGACTGAAGCTAATAGAGAGAGATCAAGTGTTTTAGGGTTGTTCATTGTTCTTTATCCTTATTTCTTGTGAACAAACTTTGCTCCCTGATTCTATAAAGCAAAGTTGTGTTCTGTGTTCTTTGATTCTTCAAACTCTGATTGTTGATTGTTTGTTACCAATCACTGTGGCAGTGATTGAGAGAAAGGGAGAGAGGCTCTCATACTTAGGTTGAGATACTAAGTAGAAATACACTTGGGTAGATTAGGAAGTGAACTATGAACTGTGGTGTTCATGAGTGTCTGTAATTCCTGAATCTTGAGATAGTGGATTTCCTTTCTTTGGGTGCAAACCCTCCAGACGTAGGTGAAGTTTCACCGAACTGGGTTACCAATCTTCTGTGTTCTACTTTATTATTTTTCTGGTTTTGTTACTGTTAGTCAGTTGTCGAACCGGTTGTCCCAGCATCGCGTTCGACATCTGTCCTGTGCGAGAACCGTATTTACAATGGACTTTTGTCCAGCATGAAGATGGATCAGAACTTCTGGCTATGATGCTTCTCTATCAGAAAATGTCTAGTTCAGAAGGTAACTCTATCAGAGGTTAAGTACCCATTGGTGCCTACTCTGAAGCTGAGACAGTAAACGTGTGTCAGTTGCTATGATACATCGTTCCTTGTGCCCGTGCTGACAATCTGTTGTAATGAGTGTAGATGTCCTTCTCTCCACCGTGTGATATGTGTATTAACTGTTTGTAATGATGTCTTTAATTTTTAACCGTTGATTTTAGTTTGCTTTTTAATCAACAACGGTTACCTTCTAAAACCACTACGCACACACGTTTCCCATCACTTTCGGTTTTACCTTCTCTCTCCTGCTTTTGCAAAACCCTTATCTTCTTCAATTCTCTCTCGCTTTCAACCTCTTCTCTTCTACCCAAACCTTCATCCTCCACAATGGTGAATCAAGAAAGAGCTGACTCCGGTGACAAGTCTGATTCCGCCGATGGAAGAGTTTTTCCCAATTTGGTTGTGGGTCTTCCAACTGGGCAAGTAGGTCCTGTTCTGCGTTCTCGTTCGACTGAGAATGCCCAACATGAAGTGCAAGATGCTGAAGATGTTGTCCCACTCTCTCAGAGACAATGTGTGGTTACCTGCTGCTTTGCTCCTGAAGAACTCCAGGTTCTTGCTGAATGGAAATTTGATTTTGATGTCATTGCTGCAAATGGGTTTGACTTGCATCCTGAGATTCAAGCACAAGGCTGGGAAGGGTATTTTCAAAGAATCAGTGGTCCTGTGTATGATAAGCTTGTGAAGGAATTCTGGAAACACGCAATTGCAATGAGCACCAAGTGGTATCCTTCATTCTGGGAAAATGGATCATCATAACTGAGAAAACAATTGCAAGGCTTCTGGGTCTAGAATCAAGCAAGGGCTACAGGTTTCAGTTGCAAGAATCAAAGGTCTCAACCAACACCAAGGAGAAAGTCAACATGGCTCTCTACTCTACATGGAAGCCAGGAAAGAATGATTGCAAGACCATGGAGCTTCACCCCGATTTGAGAATCTGGCACAAGATTCTTCTGCACTGCATCAACCAAAGACCAAAGGGAAGCTCTCCTAATTACATCAACTTCACCCAGAAGGTGTTGTTGTTCTTTGTCAAAGACCACAAGAAGGTGTGCCTGCCTTACTTCCTCTTCTCCTATCTAAAGGAGTGCATCCAGAAATCCAGAACCACCGCCTCACCAAAATCTGCCATAAAATACATACCTTTTGGTAGTTTTCTCTCTGGCTTCTTTGTGGAAAGCAAATTGGTGCATGCCCTGCGAAGGTTTGGATGTTCTGAAGACTTGACAACAATAGCTGGAGATACTTTCAATGCCACATCTTTGAAAAGAATGGGCATGATTGAAACCAAAGCTGATTCCAGCACTGCTGAAGGAAGGCCAAGGAAAAGGATTCCTCTAAAGGACTATCCTCTCTGGTCCAAGGCTGATGATCCAGAGGCAATCAGATACTATCTTGAGGATCTGAAGCAGCAAGGCTTTGAGATTGATGTGAACCAATTCTTCAGAAATCTCCAAGACCCTTCGAACTTTGAGTCCCCAAGGAAGAAGAAGACCAAGAGGAAGCAAGTTGAAGCATCTGAGGAGAAGGATCCCTCTGATGGTGATGACAACGATGATAATGATGCTCCACCGCCTAAGAAGAAGGCTAAGAAGGTCAGGATTGCACCTCAAGTAGTTATCGTGGAAACTACTCAGGAACAAGTTAGACCTGCACCCTCCATCAGAGTCACACGATCTGCAGCAAGAGCTTCAAGTAAGTTTGCTGCTCTTTCTGATGATAATTTAAATTTGCTTGATGCAACCCTTGATGCAACCAATCCTGAACCATCACCAATTCATCAACAAACCTCTCACCCTTCACCCCCTAGAGACTTCTTCTTTCAACCTACCATTGAGGAAGAACCCCTTTGGAAAATGCTTCAAGCCAACAAACCCTCTGCCTCCACTACACCTATAATTCTTCCATACCATTCAGAAACCTCTGAACCACAAGCCTTTGAACCACAAACCTCCGCACCACAAGCCTCTGAACCTCAAGACTCTGATAAAACCACTACCAATCCACAATCACGTCATCCATCTGATCGTGACAACCTCTCTCCTATTCCATTTGTATCCTTTCCCACAAATGTTCCATTTTCTTCTCCATCCAACAAGTCATAAGCCACTAGGCAATTCTTTCAAATTGCTAGAGAAATGCTCTTTGAAATCCCTGAGCATTTCATCAATGTTCCTAGTCCTCGCCGCTACCCTGGACCTAGGCCAGAACCTTTGGTTCCTCCTGACTTTCTCATCCAGGCAATTCCTATTGCCTCAATGCCTCCTCCTCCTCCTCCTCTTCAAGAGAATGCTGAGTCAGTCTCCAACCATTCACCAGCTAACACACAGAATCCTGAGACTGAAACTCTTCAACCAAACCCTGAGACCAATAACTCTGCACATTAAACTCTGCAGATTGGTTCTCCCTCTGAAGTTGCCAGCAGCAACCACTCCTCATCACCTGAACCAAACATTTCCCTTATTCCCTACATGTACTCTGGACCAACCACCCTTCTTGACTGCATCAATGCATTTAATCATGAAGCATCATTAAGGATTAGCAATGTGCATGGTCGCACTGACCTAAGTGCAAGTCCATACCTGGTTGTTGAAGAATGGGAACGTCTGTGTTCTTGGATGGTTGACCAAGTTCCTCTGATGATGGGGTTTCTCAACTCTGAGAAGGCAAGGTGTGTTGAAACTACTACCCAACGTCTCAGACGAAGAGAACTTTTGGCTGAACAACAGATAAGGGAACAGCTCTATTCTGCTATTGAAGAAGCACGAAAGAAGAAAGAACAAGAAGAAGAAGCTGCAAGGATTGAAGAAGAGCAACGCGAAGCTGCAAGGTTGCAAACTCTGGAACAAGCTGCTCAACTTCAAGCTGAAGCTGAGGCTCTCAGAAATCAAGCTTTTAGCATTATTCCAGTTGCTTCTGCATCAGGTCAAGCTTCTCACTCTGATCAAGCTACAACATCTATTCCCCCTCAGTCAGATTCTAGGATTGATCTCATTGGACAACGCCTTGAATCTCATGATGCCATTCTTCAAGAGCTAAAGCAGATGTGCACAGAGCTTCTACGGAGAACACACAATCCTTAGATTTTAGGAACTCTCTCTTCTTATATGTTTTTATCTGTTTTTATTTCTTTGTTTTAATTTTCTTTCTTTTTAAACTATGTTTTCTTCTCTTTACTTTTTATGTTATGTTTTTCTATTACATTTCCCATTATGTGCTGCATATTAGTTGTTCATCATAAAATGTTTTAATATTAACCAACAAACAACCGCTTTTTATTCATGGTAATATCATTCATTTGCATCGTTACAATTAAAAAGGAGGATTTCTCCTCAAGCTCCTACATTCTCGATGCATCGCTGCTTTCTCTAGCTCCAGACGATGCTGCTCATATTCCAGACGATTCAAGGTCAGATGAAGCTCCTGCTTCTCCGGACCCTCTCCCATGGACACTAGTGCGTCCCCCACTTCCTGTCTCCTCACCATGTTATCCAGCTCCCGCTGGAAGAGGTCTTGTAGCTTTTCTACAAAGGCAAGGAAGCCTCTGAGGATTGTGTCCATTTCTGGACTCAGATCCATTCCCAAGAGCCGGTTGGTCAGATCATACACTGTTGGCTCCTCTGGATGGCGAATATTAAAGAACAAACTTTCATCAAATGCCTTCCTCCTCATCTCTTCGATACAATCTATGTAGGAAGCCATTGCTAGTTGTGTTCTTCTGTATCTGGGATGTGAAGACTGTTATGCTTTAACCGCTATTTATAAGCTCAATTCAGTCTCCAGACGTTAATGCTGAAGCTGTTTCTCGAGGATAAGTTATTGGTAACTGAAGCTTCTCTTTACTCCCGTGGCCGGTGGTAAACGTTCTGCATATGCATTAACTCATTTCATTAATTTGCTAATTTCTTTTTCTTCATTAATTCCTTCTCCATCTTTTTGAAACTTAGACCTTCTCTAAGGGGGAGTACCTTGTACTTCAAGCTAAGTTTTTCACACCCCAAACTTTTTGCTTACGACAAAAAGGGGGAGTATAACCCAGTTTTTTTTTATGTGTAACCTGTGTTAGTGTGATTTCTTTTTCTTTTGGAGAATTTAAGAGTTCCACCTTTATGACCATAGATATGTCACTGGGCAAATACAAGGAATACATTTTCACTTCTTCTGAAGTGATATTGGTTGACTCTGATACCTTACTCTGCTCATGACTCTGAATACTTATGCGCTCTGATTATTTCATTTCATCTATGTCATGCGTTTTCACTCTGAACTCTTCTATTATTTAGCTCAGAATCTAGATATCACTAGCGTTTTCATTAAGTCTTAGATTCAGGGGGAGCTAAGCTCAGAATCAAGCTGTGACTTGGATTCAGAATGAGCAAAATAAATCATTCACATCAGGATAAGTTTATTTCTATTCTCTAAACTCTGAGTGAATTCAGTTTATTGTTTAAGAATTGTTCATCAAAATACTTGGTTTTGTCATCATCAAAAAGGGGGAGATTGTAAGATCAAGTTTTGATCATGTAGTACAACTCTATGTTTTGATGATTACAAGTTAACGTTTTAGTATGAACAATTATGGTACTCTAACGTGTTTTCTGAGTGTGTTCATGACAGGCTCTGACCTTGATATAATCTCACACAAATCAGAAGCACTTTGCTTAAAGAGTGACCCGAGCAACGCTTTCGCAATCTCTATGTTCAAACTGAACAATAGAAAAGCTTCAGAAGATCTGAAGATAGTCAAGCTCTGATGTGGACTCAACTCACTTGAAGTTCTGAAGATCCAGACGTTCTGATAACCCAGACACTCTGAAGGTCAGAAGCTCTGATGGTTTAGAAAACTCTGAAGATCCAGAAGTTGAAAAGTGTAGTCTCTGAAGTCCAGAAGCAAACTGGCTCTGAAGACCAAGTACTTCTCCTCTGAGTTCAGAATCAGAAGATACAACGGTCAGAGGATCCATGCTTCCCTTTGACTCTGATCAACAAGCTTCACAAGTTCCAACACGAAGCATTCCTCTGATCAGAAGTCAACAAGGTTAAAGGTCACGTCACTATCCAAAGTAAAAAAAAAAATTACTATCCTGACGACCTAACCTAACATTCTCAGCCACAACAAAAGCTGGAAATCCCAGATCTGCCCTCCAACGGTAGCATTCCCATGCAATGTTCAAACCCTAATCCTTGGAGTATATATAGAGGCTGAAGACTGAAAGATGCTGTTGAAGAAACTTATACGCGCAAGCAATATTCAAATCTTCTTAGGAATCTTTCTTCATCGAACTCATTGTGTTTACTATAAGCTTTTCAGAAGCAATCTCTTTGTAAACAACATCTTTTAAACAGTTGTTTAGTTTACCTTTAGGAGATCAAGGTTGATCGGATCCTAGAGAAGACTAAGAGAGTGAATCTTAGTGTGAGCTAAGTCAGTGTATTGTTAGTCACTTGTAGGTTTCAAGTGCAGTTGTAACAAATCTCTGATTAGTGAATGTCCTTCATTCTAAGAAGGAAGAAATCACCTTCACGGGTGGACTGAACTAGCTTGAGTGATTCATCAAGTGAACCAGGATAAAATCCTTGAGTGATTCATTAAGTGGGAAGTTTTATTCTGAAAACGCTATTCAAACCCCCCCTTTCTATCGTTTTTCATACCTTCATACGTTACGATATTACCTCCCCTCCACGAGATTAGGTAATATTTAGAGATTGACAACCATGCTGCTACTAATTGCAGGTTTTCTACGATCCATTAATGAACAATCTTAAATGCTTGGAATAGTCCAACATGCCAAATTCACGCATGTAGTAGAAATAATTAATACATTTAATTCAAAAACTCCCACCTAACAGCCAATCAACTAGTGCAGTAGCCCGTGGAATACACGGGGCTATTTTTTACAGATAAAATTTTAATATTCCTTTCTTTTTAGAATAAGTGTTCACTTAAAGAAGATGCATACATATTAAGAAGTGTAATTAATATTGTCAACTTTTAGAAATATACCATTATTTTCCTAGTTTGCCCTTTAAGGTGTATTTCTATCTCTCCTCATTTATTGTTCTCATAAGAGTATTATATGGAAAAACATCAATAAATGCAACATTGAAATTTTAAGTGGACAGTTATTATGAAACAAATATTTTTACTCTAAGTGAACACTTATTTTTTTAGAAAGCAAAATATATATTAGATAGCAGCTTTGAGAACATAGCATAAAGTGAATACACAGGGTAACAAGGTAATTAGAGCAACAAAAAAGCTAATCACCAATCAACGAAGAACAGCCCCTATACGAATAAATCCAAAAAAAATGGCAACCAGCAAGGCAAGGAAAAGAAAACCCAAAATGGTTCCAAACTCACTCTGCCTTAACCTACGCGCTCTGATTTGATCATCTATGTCTCTAAGTGAACACTTATATTAAAATAGAGGGAGTAGTTATTTGTTTTTAATAATTAATTCTTTAAAATAAAAGTTTATTTAATGAGGAAAGGTTATGACTAATATCAAAAAAAAAAATTATGTTTGATTTTTTTTTGATCCTTTGGCCACCAGTCTCCACGGGGGAAAGGGGCCCAACGTGACTAATCTGGCTCGGGATACAGTAGTGATGTCCCTGGCCACAACGGTATTATTTTTTACCTCAGAGGGGATCAAAAATTATGTTTGATTAATAATTAAAATTTATATAACCGTAAAAAAAATTAAAAATTATATAAAAAATTATTTTTGACTAATATTTTTAATTATAAACATTGACATTATTAAAAATAGTTTTTTATAGGTAAATGTTAGTTGTTACTAAATTAATACAAATTATCCCTCCTTATGGTTCGAATCCTGACTTTTCACCTGCAATTACGCTTAACTTAACTATGTGAGCTACCCACCCCATCCAATATTATTAAAAACAGTTGAACTATTTGTGCTAAGTTATGGCATAATTAAAAAAAATAATGTAATTATTTTAAAATGTTATTTTCCTTCTAATAATTTATATTTCAATTTAAATGTTGATTTATAGTTATGTAGAATGTCTATTTAAGTTTTAATTTTTAATTTTTAAACTTTTATATTAGTAAGACAATATTTAGATATTAATGAATTTTTTAGTCCTGACTCCAAGCTACATCTTTTTACTACATTTTAGTCACGGTCCAAGAGACATACGATCCCCAATTTTCAACGTTAAAATAACAATACTTTATAATATTTTTTATGCTCCTCCTCTCCGATCTCCATGTATTATTCGGTGACTACCCCAAACCCATTCATCCCTCTTTTTATCTTTTTTTTTCCAATTAAAAACCTCCACCTAGGCCTATCCATCGGTCGGGTTTGGTCGGTTTCGGGCCCAAAAAGCCCAAACCGACCTAGCCCGCGCACACAAAATTAGACCCGCAACCGACCGTGAGAAGTTTCGGTTTCGGGTTGGTCGGGTAACTGGCGGGTCGGGCGGGTTCTATCGGGTTTCTTACCAGATCTATAGCAAACAATTACCCACACTTTACTACCCTAATTTCATTCAATTTCAGAGTAGAAAGAGCAGATCCAGAGATACCAAGAACAAGCTTTCCATTCATTTCCTCATGCGAAAGAGATTGTTCATTTAATCCTTGGGATTTCACATCATAATCAATGGTGAAGATGAACAAACTATTTCGGATGAGAGAAGCATGGAGGGTGAAGCGATGAAGTGGTGGAGTTGGTGGCTGGCTGAGAATCAGAGGGTGAGAGAGGTGGTGGAGTGGCTACTGGCTAGGGTTTCTGAGAATCAGAGAGTGAGAGAGGTGGTGGAGTGGCACTGGCGGCTGAGGCTTGAGTGAGCGACGTAGTGGAGTGGCGGCTGAGAGTCAGAGGTGGTGGAGGTGACGGCTGAGAATCAAAGAGTTAGAGAGGTGGCGACGGCGTGGAGTGGCGGCGACATGCTAGGGTTTCTAAGAAATGAAAATCAGAGAGTGAGAGAGGTGGTGGAGTGGCTAGGGTTAGGTTAGTTTTTGAATATATATGCCTAGGGTTG
The DNA here is from genome assembly GCF_012489685.1 of Lotus japonicus. Classification (NCBI taxonomy): domain Eukaryota; kingdom Viridiplantae; phylum Streptophyta; class Magnoliopsida; order Fabales; family Fabaceae; genus Lotus; species Lotus japonicus. The sequence continues at coordinate 35,742,834 of NC_080043.1, read as the reverse complement.
GGCTGAACATTTTTTTTATGGGATTGGGCTGGGCCGGCTGGTAAGTGGTAAGGTTTTTTTTTTTAATAGTTGGTTCAGTCGGGTCGGTCGGTTCTGACCCTAAACCGAACTCGACCGAACCAAACCAAATCGAACCGGTTTTTTTCCATAAGCCAACCCACCAACTGACCCGTTCGAACCGAGATGGCCTTTTTTAGTAGCAGGTCGGTCGGTTTCGGGAGGGCCCAAATTTTTTTGACAGGCCTACCTCCACCCCCACACAACGGTTGACGAAGATTTCTATCCAAAATCGCTGCCGAAACTTGGAGGAGTCCCTAAAGATGATGATGTCCATGGAAACCGACCTCTAAGAAACCAAAAAAGAAGACCAGATATAAGGACTCTTCAACTTGGCACGTAGATTGGAGGATGTAATTGTGAATGTCGCTTCCGGTGATTGAGAAAAGAGAAGGTGACAACGACCTATGGCGCGGTTTTGCCTTCACGACAATTTCCTAACGTATATCCAAACATGTAAATAGTCTTTTAGATTTTGGTCACACCCTTCTTGAAATTCTGCCTACTTCCCACCTCTTGTCATAACAATTTTTAGTTGAGAAAGCAAGGTAAATTGTATTAGCAATCTTCCATTATATAGACAACCATAGATAACTTAACTCATGATTTTCTTAATTCCATCACCTTCATGCATTAGAAAAAAGAAATATAAGAAGGGGGCAAGGACTAAAAATCTCCATCGAAAACAAAAAAATCACACAAAAAAATAAAAGGAATTAGGGGTGATATGAGAGGGGCCAGCCGCCATGTCATGCAAAGGAATCGAGTTCTTTGTTGTATGATAACCGGACTTGATGCAATAGATCCCCGAAGGATGGTGAGGCCAGAAGAAACTATCATTATCCTCTATCAGACGTTTTGGTGTTTGTAAGATAGTCACAACTTGTGCATTAGGGAGAAGACCTCTTATTTTTGTTTCATTCCACTTTCCTGAAGTAGGATCGATGAGGTCACTTACCATGATAGCTTGCCCATTGCTACTACTTTGCAGAGAATCTCCGTTCAATAGCCAATTGTCATTCCATATGCTCATCCTTTATCCTCTAGCAATAGCTCATCTACCATTTTTCCTGATGAAGTCCCTTCCTTCCAGTGGCAGAGCCAGGATTTTTGTGGAGCCTGGGCAACGTTAGACCTAAACCTAACCTTACGTCCGACTCCGGATTTTAAATTTCGATTGCGATCGCGGTTGCATGTGTTACAGTTGCAGGCATTGCGGTGTTGCGACTGTGTGGTGTGGCTCAAGCTTGCTTTTGTCACTGTGTTGATTGCTAGAAAATCTCAAGGGATTTCACACGCAATAGAAGTTTATTTTTCCAACCCCTATATATTTACCTCAAATTGTTTCACATTCCCTCCTTCATATACGGCTTAGATTCCTCCCAAAACTTCTTCCTATTTAGATTCAGGAAACATAAATTAAAATCTTTTAGCATTAACATCTCATAATAATTTCCAATTTAATTTTAATTAGACAAAAAAAAAATAAGAAAAGTATATAACATTGTAAAACCTTAAACATAAATCACTCTGCTTAAGTTACATAGATAAAATCAACCAGTAAGAAATGTACCAATGTCACAAAAGGCAACCAGCTGTTTGATTTTGTCATGTGCTACGTACCTTCATTGTAGTGTACTAGTGTACACCTCCCTACCCAAAGTAGACAACAAAACATATACATTGTACTTTAATTTTTTAATTACATGAATTAACAATAGCAACACAAAAGTATTTCACACAAATCAAAACAATTTTTAGATAGGGGTAGGGGGTGTTGAACTGTTGATTTATCATCACACACTGAAAGTATGACCATATCTTAAGAATAATTCCACCTGCACATCAGCACAACCAGATTCTTCACTGAACACTGTTTGTTATCAACCATGGGCTCTTCCGTCTCACACCCGTTATACCAGTAAAAAGAAAATCAAATAATTAACTGTCTGTTGCCTTTCTCTTGACTATGCTCAAGTCCCACATCGGCAAATTCTCAATTTTGGTTCCCCAAATTACAACTTTTTCTCTTTCTCCATTATCCCTCACAATGGCCGACCATAAGCTCCTTAATTCAACGAACACATATCTATACATGCAAGAAGAAGATAAAGATTTTGCAGAGATCTACATGCAAGAATAGAGTTTTTTTCAAGGATGAACAGAGGGCTTTGGATCAGAATGCCCCTGCGACCCTAAAATTACCCATGCGACCCTCAATACTGCCCTTGGGCTGCTCACATTTGAAGACGAAGCCACGCCATGGAGCCCGGGCAAGTGCCCAGGGTCGCCGGGCGGTGGCTCTCCCCCCTGCTTCCTTCTAATATACTTTTCCATATCCATGAAGAGTTCCTTGGTTTGGGAGCTTCAAAAAATCATGTTCAAGATAGTAAATAGCCTTCAAAATGTGACCCCGCAAAGCCTCTAGGTTATTGAACAGTCTCCATGATTGGTTTGCAAGGTGAGCAATGTTTTGATAATGAAAGTCTCTGAACCCTATTCCACCATCTATCTTCCGCTTCATAAGTAGGCCCCATTTCTTCCAATGAACCCCTCGCTAATTGTGTTGTCCCGTCCACCAGAACCTTGCCACCAGATAATTAAGAGAAGAGGAGAATCCTTTAGGAAATTTAATAATAGCCATTGTGTAAGTGGGGATAACTTGAATGACTGTCTTGATCAAAACCTCCTTCCCAGCCTGGTTAAGAAGAACTTCTTTCGATCCCGCTATCTTCCCTTCTATCCGCTCCTTGAGCCATCCAGAGAGTGTGTTTTACTTCTTCCTCAGATAGCTGGAAGCCCAAGGTAAACACTCGATGACTCCCAACCTTGGATGTTGAGGATGCTTGCTAGTTGTCTCTTCATGTTATGGTCTAGGACTTTGTTGCATATCATTCCAGATTTGTGTGGGTTGATGCGTTGCCCGGATGCTAGTCAGAAGGTGTTGAGGATGTAGATGAGATTATAAGCTTCCTGGGTGTTTGCTTTCGTGAAGAGGAGGAATCATCTGCAAAAACGAGATGTGTAAGAGGTGGGGCCGTGATGGCAAGTTTGGTTTCTACAATTGAGCCCATCACTTGTTCTTTCCTTAGCATGCGAGAAAGGACATCAGCACATATAACAAAGAGGTATGGTGAAAGTGGGTCTCCTTGCCGGAGTCCTCTTTGTGGTGTAATCTTTTGAGAGATGAAGCCATTGATCTTGATTTTACAGGTAACTCCTTTGACTAGTTGCACCACCAATCCCATCCAACTCCTATAAAACCCGAAAGCCACCATAGTCTTTTCTAGGAAGTTCCATTCCACCCTCTCATAGGCTTTACTCATGTCGAGTTTGAGAGCCACATGGTCCTTGCTTTCTCTTCCTTTTTTCAAGATGTTATGAAAGGCTTCCTGTGCGATCTTGATGTTGTCTTGAATCCTTCTTCCACCCATAAAGGCACTTTGGTTAGGGGTGATGCTATGGTTGAGACCTCCGTTCAGCTGTGTGACCATAATTCTCGAGATCACTTTATAAGTGAAGTTACAACAACTAATATGGCGATATTGTGTTGTGGTTTCTAGATTGGAAGTCTTTGGAATTAGGGTGACAACTGTTTCATTAACTTCAGGGGGAAGGTAGCCAGTGAAGAAGGTTCTGATTGCCTTGCAAAACACCTCCTTAATGGTTTCCAAGTGATTCTTATAGAACAATCCATTCAATCCATCAGGGCACGGTGCCTTGTGGCTGCCCAAGCAATTTACAACATCTTTAATTTCTTCATCTGAAACCGGTATGATCAAATCATCATTGAGAATTGAGGGACGACCACGTTGATGTCTCGTAAGCATTCCCCGGTACCCTGAGAGCAATCAATGGTGTAGATATCTTGATAGTGCTTGACAAAGGTGCTCATGATGGTATCTGGACCTTCTATCCAATCTCCATTCTCATCCCTTAACTTTTCCAGTCTATTCATATCCCTTCTCTAAATGGTGGTGGCATGAAAAAACTTGATGTTCCTATCCCCGCATTTGGCCCATTTTAATCGTGATCTCATTCCCCAGTACATCTCCTCTTGCTTCCATAATTGGCTAATCTTCTTTTTGTACATGGCTACTTAGGCCCAATCAACTGTTGCATGTGGTCTATTTGTGATGTTGTCAAGTTTCTGTTTGAGCTTAGCGATCTCCATATTTCCTCTTTTCTCAATCTCTATCTTCTTGGTTCTGAGCCTTCACCTTATCAATCTCAAGCATCAAGGTGGGTTAATGGTTATCCCCAACCCCACCCCAACATTATGATTTTTTTAATACTTAATTTTATGGTAGAAGGGGGCTAAAGACCGAACAACAAAGAACTTGGTCCTAACATAGAGATAGAGTGTTGCACAAAAAAAACGTGTGCGCAAATATTATGAATTGTTTATCGAAACAATGAGCTTTATTCATGAACGGTACCGACGGATCTTTTAGAGCTTAAATTGGTGTTACTGGTACATTAATGCTGAAAAATTATTCCTTGTACCAAAAATTATTGAATTTAATATACGATCAGTGTAAACATTTTTCATACTGCACTTTTAAATTTAATTAAAATAAAAAGAAACATTAAAAGTTTAGAATAAATGACATTTAATTATTGTATATCTGTGTAAATATGTTTTACATTGACGATGCACAAACATTAAACTCAAAATTATTTGAGCATATATAGTTGCACAACACGCAGCGAATATACTTCATAATTTTTCAGTCTTTTTCTAAGAAAAAACTTCGTTTGCCTTATTTCATATCATAATAACTAACGCTAACAATTGACTAAATCAGATTCAAAATCTTTAGTTGATGAACTTCAAGCCTACAAATTTAGTCAATATATATTAGTTTACTTATGCTATTTAAACTTTTATGGTTTTATTGAACTTTTAATTTTATTTTAAAATATCCGAATTTTCATTAAGGAATAATAAGCTAATATTCTACCATGAAGGATTTGAATTTGATAGAAAATCTTATTTTGATGCCAAATAACGCATATGGACACACACACGAGGAACAATTTATGGCGTATTAAAAATCAGTGACAAAAATTAAATACTGATAACTTTACCTGGACTAGAAAAATATTGTACCATATTCTTATTTTAACTATCAAGCAGTTTAATCAGCTTACAGTATCAAGTGAGAATTCTGAGGATGCAAGGAGCCAATTTTGAACATCATGCAACTATGATATCTTTTTGCTACCATAAGAAAGATCACAGAATCACATCCAAAGCTTTGATTGAAAAAGAATCTATATATATCTATAGACTGGACGTGGCATGACTAAAAACAGAAATCAATTGAGTTTTGAGCAGGGACAATGAAAACATTTGCTAATACAACAAAAACCAAAAATTTACAAAAGATCTCAACGATACTCTGATGTCTATGGCGCGGTCATCTGTCTAGCTAAGGAAATATGTTGAGCTAGTCGGACGCCAAGATCCAAAACATGACGTGGGATGACATTGCAGTAAAAAACCAGGTGATAAAAGCCATGGCTACAGAAATCTGGTACCTGTTGCAAGGATTACCCTTGCGAGTAGCGCATAAGTCTAGGTCTCTTGTGTACAAAACTACAATTCCTGCTGACGAGCACGCCGCTGCCAGTGACAAAGTCGATGTCACCTGTATTTCATAATACTATGATGATCTCACCAGCTAATCTCAATTTTTCATCAGAATATAATAAATGTAGTGCCATAGAAGAAAAGGAAAATAACAAACGCTTGATCCCAATATCATCATTATTAAATAAAATTTGGAAATTAAAAGCAAGATTTTATCAGCACTGCACCAGAAACATGCTGTTCTGCATAAGTACATGGATGCTAAAGCAGTAAGTTATGTTCATTTCGAAATTTTGACAATTCTTTTTACAAGAAAGAGATCAATGAGTAACATGAAGTTGCAGTTGGCACTGATTCAGTAGTTCTGCTTCATTAGTTGTTTTTAAAGAATAAGAGCTCTGACAAAAATTGAAGACACAGGCATTCAGACATCAGTGCTTAGTAATTACCAAAGTATTCAACTCCAGCAAGTTATTTTCTGACAATTTCAAGTACTTAGTAATTACCAAAGTTCAAAAGTAGTCCATGTTCAATTAAATTATGCATATAATCATGTCCAACCATATTCGTCTCCTTTGATTTCTTTTGATAAACTTATTTTTCAACATGAAAATAGAAAGAAAAAAACAAAGGAAAGTGGCATGATTATTTACCCAATCACCAACAACAAACAGGCTGACAAGAATTGGATTTTGTAGGTCTCTCTTTTTTCTCAAGGCATAAATATCAAGACATGCAAGTCCCAAGCTCCAGAGCACTTGAAGTCCCATTGATGCAATCAAATAGCTGAAAGTGCAGGAAAGTACCAGAGTTATGTTCACATGAAAATATGAAATCAATTTCAGTTAGATGGAACAGTTAGTTAGAGAGTTAGTTACAAGAGTAAAGATGGTTGGATGTAAATAATAGGTCGGGAAGATTAGTGGGTCCGTCTTCGGTTCTGAAAAGGACTTTGGCGAGAGAACTGCGTCTCTTGAGTACCTGAGTGTAGTGGAGATTTTTCTATCAATAAACATCATTTTCTTCTATATTATGAAGTATGAACCAGTACCAATAAATTATTATCAGAGCTGCGGAGATTGTTCTTTAAAATGATTCCAACATTTGAGGAATGGAGGGTGTCATTGGTGGATGATCAATGTAAAGCGGTATTTTGAGGCCATTGGAATCCTAGAGGAGAAGAAACTATCACGGGCTTGCAGTGGCTCTAAGAGGATGTGCTTTTGTTTGGTGTTTCACTGGAAATGTGCCATCCAAATGTGACATTGTGGGACAGCATGAAGGCCACGTGGGGCAGGGGATTTCACCAATTTGGATTGCTGGACCGGCTCCTCAATAAAATTATGCCAACCTGCATTGACCCCCATTCTACTCAAGCCAGTTAATGATACTTTAATACCCTTAAATGGTATTTTTATATTCCATCTTGTGCATTGACCCTCATTCTACTCAGTCCAGGTCTAGTCCACACCAAACTATTATTTTTCCTCACATTGGGCCGCTCCTCATTAGCAACACTATGAGTCCAATTTGCAATGTGATTACTATGCCAGCAGTCTGATTTCAAAAATCCAATTCTGGTACTAATTTGAATGATTCCAAATCATTATGACCGGTTCCCCTATTTCTGTGCAGTTATACTTATTCTCCAACGACTCCCCAATCTCCTCCTTACTTAGTCCCAGGCCAGGTGGCATGATATATAGGAGAAGATTTCCAAATACAGAGAGCACATTTGGAAGGAAAAAAAAGACAGCGGACTTTTCATTTTAAGTAATTATTCTCCTCAATTGAGAATCTTACCGAAAATACTCGGTTATCATGCGAGATTATTCCCGAAATCCCTCATTCATTTGCACAAACATCTAATCACAAGCTTAATTTAGAAATGAAAAAAATTAACCCTCCCCTCCAATCACACCCTAAGAGTAAAGACATGTTATGTTTTGCACACCAAAAGCAAAGAAATCAAGTCAATTTCAGCAACCCATCCTTAACCACCGATCAAACCTTAATCACAAAACCAATCAAAACCCACTAGACAAAACCCCAAAAAAGCTAAAAATCATGCATCAAAATTTGATCTAAAAACAAAGAAGGAGCAAGTTGAAATAGAATAGAGCAATACCAGAAAGCAGTGTAAGTAGAGAAGCCAAAAGCTGTGACCATGAGGCCAATCGAAGCAGCACCAAATGCACATTGTCCTATCCTCAACAAGCACCCGCTAACCGTTCCAGGCCCACCCAACAAATGCTTCATTCTTCTCCTTCTGTCCCTTTGAGAAAAGGGGGACGAAAATAGAAACCCTAAATTTCAGAATTGTCCCATTTTCTCACCCTGTCTCTCTCTCCATGGGAGGGTTTTGACTGCGGATTCTGTGTGTTTTGTTGAAGCAGTTTTTTGGGGTGAGAGTGTGGAGTTGGTAAAGTGAATGGAATCGTTGGGTCATGGGTGACTTTTTTAATGGCAAAATCTATTAATGTTATCTCAAGTTCCCAACAATTATTCATGTCACCCCTTTCCAAAAATGCATATAGCGTTGTGTGAAAAATAAATATATAAAAACATTTTTTTCATACCGCACACACATAATGACTTGAATAAATGTGGAAATCTTAGCAATAAATTTCCCTTTTTTTGTGTGTGTAGATTTCAATAATAATGCATCATATTCCACATGTTAAGAGATATAGAAATAAAAGTGAGAAAATTATAAAATACGATATTTTTTACAAAGAAAAAAGGTTTTTTTTATATAATGCCGAAAAAATATCAAAGTCAATTAAAATTACTTGTATGGTTTAGTTTTGGCCACATGAAGTGGTGATGCGGCTTGGATTCTTGGAATTCGCGTGGAGTGGGCTAAATTGAAAGAATATGCATGTTCCTAAGGTGTAGGGTGGCAATTCGCATGGACTGAAGTGAAGTCATGACGAGCGTAGCACGTGGTGTCAAGGCTTTGGGAGATAGCGACAGGAGACTGGGACATTGCGTTGACTCAAGCGGAGTCCTAACGTGTGAAGCATGAGACTGCGAATACGCGTTGACCATGGTGAATTAATGACTTCGTGTGGACCTTAGCAAATTCCATAAACACTCATTTTCGTTTTCACTCTCAACTCTAATTCTTAATATCTTTCACGTTTTAAGATTATCTCTAATATTCGGTTGATCTTATTTGTAAGTTTTCAAAATAAAATTTCACTTCTAGTTTATTAATGATTGTTATTTTAACATATCAACTTAGTATTTTATATTATTTTTTTGAAGGTATTGTAAATAGTGGAGTAAACAATGATCAATCTTAGACTGAGTACTGCGGAGCTACTCAAGCTAACCATGTTTCAGATCTGGAATGAAAAATGATAGATTTTTGAGGATGAAACTATTCGTGATTCTTGAACTGAAAAGCGTTTAAATGGTATGCTTGAACAAATCGCAGGCCACCTTCATGCAGGGTCGTAGAGAGCACAAGGCCAAATAGGCCCCAAAAAAAATATTAGTTTGTATATATTATTTTCATATAAGGTAGACCAGTCTCGTTTAATTGTTGGCCAATTATTGAAAAAAAAATTGTTACCTATAAAGCATTATTATTGGCCAGATTTTGTCGTAGAGAGCACAAGGCCAAATAGTTTGTATATATTATTTTCATATAAGGTAGACCAGTCCCGTTTAGTTGTTGGCCAATTATTGGAAAAAAAAAATGCTACCTATAAAGCATTATTATTGGCCAGATTTTGTCGTAGAGAGCACAAGGCTAAATAGGCCCGGCCTTAGGCCCCGCCCCCCAAAAAAAATATTAGTTTGTATATATTATTTTCATATAAGGTAGACCAGTCCCGTTTAATTGTTGGTCAATTATTGAAAAAAAAATTGTTACCTATAAAGCATTATTATTGGCCAGATTTTGTTTTGTTTTTAGAAAGATCAAAAAGTTAGCCAAAGACAATTTATGAATAAGGACAGTTGCTATTAAGAGTACAACTACAACCGAGTCTCCCATATGGCTCTGCTAGGGTTTTGACCTTTTAGGTTTTTGACCAAGTAGATCAAGTGGAGTTTTTTTATTCCAATCTCTGTATTGGCTGGTTTATTCCAATCTCTGTGTTGGTTCTTTCCAATCTCTGTATTGGCTTTGTCTCCCACTGAGTGGAGTGGTCCCCTTGTCTAGGAACTAAGCAACAATGGAAGAGTGGAAAGACCTTGACTTTTCACTGGAGGAAAGTGAAGCACTTATCCTTGGAGAAAACAACACCTCACCCAATGCTTTTGAAAACACAGTTGTTGGAAAAGTTTGGGCACAAGATTCCTTCAACGTGAAAGCTTTCAAAAGCACACTGCTGACTATTTGGAAAACGAGAGAAGCAGTGGAAATTATTGAGCTGGAAAAAAACTTGTTCTCCTTCAAGTTTGCTGCAGCACGAGATAGAGATCTGGTTCTCAGAGGTCAACCATGGACTTTCAATGGTCATGTTGTAGCACTACAGAAGATAACAGGGGAGGAGCAACCATCTGAAATCAACCCACACACCTGTCCCATGTGGGTCAGAATTTATGATTTGCCCCTGAATCTGAGAGACGCAGAGAACCTAAACAAAATAGGAGGCAGCCTGGGTGAGTTCATGGAACACGACAAATCAGAGGAGTGTTTAGCAGGAAAGTATGCCAGAGTGCGAGTCTCAGTAGATCTGCAAAAACCTCTGAAGAGGGGTGCAATAGCCCAAATCACTCCGATTAAGAAAGGTAAAATCTTCTTCAAATATGAGAGGCTCCCTGACTTTTGCTATGAGTGTGGGATGCTGGGTCACACCTTCAAAGACTGCCCGGACAGAGATGATGACCGCGAGGAAGATGAAAAGCAGAAATTTCCCTTTGGAAAATGGATGAGGGCTTCGCCGAGAAAAGTAACTTTAGTCCGAAAGGAAGGATATGCGGAGAGTGGGAAAAGCATGAGAAAGTCTCTCTTCAAGTCATAGAAGGAGAACTCCGAGGAAGTCCAGGAGGGCCAAACGTCAACTGAGAGAAGCTCAAAGGGGAAAGGAAAAAAGGTTTCTGCAATAAATGAAGACGACGAAGAAGATACAGGAGAAACCTTACCTGCAAAACCCCAAAGCCTTGACAAAGTGGCTGAGGTTTTTCAAAACTTCACCATTAACACTAAATCAGGCCATGAGAAGAAAAAAGAAGCAGAGAAGCAGAATGAGGAGGATGGGGAAAAGGAAGAGGAGAATCAAAACCAAGGTGAAACAGAACTGAAGAAAAGGGGGGTCTAAAAGGATGGAAGAGATTTGCAAGATCCAATCAAACAGACGCTCCACAGACACAGGTAACATGTGCGGGGTCAAAGAGATCAGAGATGGAGATCGATGGTGTGGAAGAGGAAAACAGGGGCAGCGAGAAGAAGAACAGAACAGATATGGTGATTGATGAAATATCGGCGGTGCTGGAGGTCCAGCATTGCCGGGAGCCATGAAAACGATAAGCTGGAACTGCCGGGGGCTTGGGAACCGCCGGACAGTTCGAGCCTTGCTAAGGCTCATTTGCAGTGAAGATCCCGATGTGGTGTTTCTTATGGAGACACGAAGAAGAGGAGGTGAAATGAAGAAGATAGCAGAAGAAACGGGTTTTAAAAATTTCTTGGGGGTGGACTGTAGGGGTAACACAGGGTCTAGAGGAGGTGGATTAGCTATTTTGTGGAAAGAGGGGAGTAAGATTGACATTGTATCATACTCCCCCAACCATATTCTATTTAAATGGACAGATTTTGAACAGAGAATCAACTTCTGTTGTGGTTTTTATGGCTTCCCCGAAGAACGCAATAAGGCAAGGTCTTGGGAGCTCATTTTGAATCTGAAACAAAGCATAACAGACCCTTGGATCTGTTTTGGAGACTTTAATGCCATAGTCTCTAATGAGGAGAAGAGAGGGGGGGTAGACAAAACAATTGAACAGCTGGAGAGCTTTACTCGCTGCCTTGAGCATGCAGGCTTGGAGGATATGGGTTTCGTGGGGGACCCCTTCACTTGGACAAATGGCAGACAGGATCAGGCAAACATTCAAGAAAGATTGGACCGCAGCCTAGCAAGTAACAGCTTCCAGAAGAGATGGCCGGAATCAGTAGTGAGGCACCTCATAAAATACACCTCTGATCACAATCCACTAGCAATTACAATCTCCAACCAACCAATAGAAGAAAAGAAGAAAAAGAAAAGGGTGTTCAGACTAGAAGAGCACATGACAATTGAGCATGATCTGGGATACCATCTGCGAAATACATGGAACCGTGGTGGACAAGGAGTGGAGGAAAAATTAAAGAGTGCAAAAGAGACCATAATCTCCCTGGAAACAGAATTTGGAAGCCTCAGACAAAAGGTACAGCAGCTAGAACAACAACTTAAGGCTGCACAGAACTGGAGCCCAACGAAGGAAAACATTTTGAGAAGAAAAGTACTGGATCAAGATTATGCAGATATACTAGAAAAAGAGGAACTCTACTGGCGGCAGAGATCAAGGTCCATGTGGCTCAAAGAAGGGGATAAGAACACAAAGTTCTTCCACGGGAAAGCAACACAGAGAAACAAGAGGAACAGAATTGTGAGGATCAGAAACTCCCATGGGGACTGGGTTCACAAACAAGAACGGATTGCTACTCTTATGAAAAATCATTTTGAGAAGATGTTTGAGTGCAGCCAACCACAGAACATTGCAGGTGTATGTCAAAAAATCACAAACCGACTGGACCCGGAAACAGTAGAGGAACTTGAAGAGGAGTTCACAGCTGAGGAGGTAAAGTATGCTCTACACCAAATGCATTCCTTAAAGGCCCCTGGTCCCGACGGTTTCCCAGCCCTGTTCTACAAAAAATATTGGGGAATCATAGGCGAAGAAGTTATAACCAAGGTCCTATCAATTCTGAATAGAGGGGAAGATCCATCCACCATAAATCAGACCTTTATCTACCTCATACCAAAGACAAAGGCGCCAGAAACCCCAAGTGAATTCCGGCCAATTAGCCTATGTAATGTCATTATGAAACTAGTGACAAAATGCATAGCAAACAGAATTAAAGGCTTCCTTGGCGAGGTGGTGGGAGAACAACAAAGTGCTTTCATTCCCGGGAGGTTAATCACGGATAATGCACTCACGGGGTTTGAGGTTTTCCATTATATGAAGAAGAAAAAAAAAGGAAAGAAGGGGTACATGGCCCTCAAGCTAGATATGTCAAAAGCCTATGATAGAATTGAATGGTCTTTTCTCAAAGAGGTTCTCACTACTATGGGCTTCCCCACAAGAATCACAGATCTGATTTTCAAATGTGTTTCTTCGGTTTCCTATGCTATACTTGTGAATGGGGAACCAACTCCCTTCTTCAATCCCCAAAGAGGACTTAGACAAGGAGATCCCCTATCTCCTTACTTGTTCATCCTATGTGTGGAAGCGTTCTCGGGCCTTATATCTGATCAGATATCGCAAAAAAGACTACATGGTATTCAAGTGGCAAGGAGGGCACCAACTATTAGCCATTTGTTCTTCGCGGATGATAGTCTGATTTTCAGTAGAGCAACACAAGAGGAAGCCGATTGCTTGCTTGAAGTGATCAAAGCTTATGAGCTAGCCTCAGGACAACTTGTCAATATGGACAAAACGGAGATTTCCTTCAGCCAAAATGTGCCTCAACCAAGCAGAGATATGATCCAGCAAAGGATGGGAGTAAAGGCTGTTATAGTCCATGATAAGTACCTAGGTCTGCCCACAGTCATTGGTCAATCAAAAAAAGCAATCTTTGGGAAGATCCAAGAGAGGGTGTGGAGAAAACTACAAGGGTGGAAGGAAAAGGCTCTTTCAAAAGCCGGCAAGGAGATCCTCATCAAGGCGGTAGCCCAAGCCATTCCAAATTATGTGATGACATGCTTCAAGATCCCCACAGGTGTGTGCTCAAAAATAGAGAGCCTTCTTGCAAACTTTTGGTGGGGACAAAAAGAAAACGAAAGAAAGATACATTGGGCAGCCTGGAAGCACTTGTGCAAACCAAAGAATAGAGGGGGGCTCGGCTACAGAGACATTGAGGATTTTAACAAAGCTCTCCTAGCCAAACAAGCTTGGAGGATCTTAAATTCAGAAAGCTCTCTTCTTGCCAGAATATGGAAAGCTAAATACTTCCCAAAATGTGATTTTCTGAATGCAAAGATTGGGTACCAGCCCAGTTTTGCTTGGAGAAGCATATGGAGTGTGTTGGGCTTCATTAAAGAGGGATTGAAATGGAGGATTGGAAATGGAAAGAGAGTTCGTATATGGAAAGACCCTTGGCTGCCAGGACCAGGAAGTGGTTATGTGATGTCAGATATAGCCCCAGGCATGGAACACATGACAGTGGAAGAACTCAGAATAGAGGAGAATGGAGGCTGGAATCACTTCCAAATTCATCAACTTTTCAACCCAGCCGAAGCTAGGCTCATTAAAACCATTCCTCTAAGCTGGAGGGGGGCAGAAGATAAGATTGTCTGGAGATGGAGCAGAGATGGTAAATACACAGTCAAGTCTGCCTATTACCAACTTCAACTTGAAAAAATTGAAGCTGCTGCTAGTGGATCGAGAACTGCAAATTTCCCTTGGAAGAAACTGTGGGCCGCTAAAGCACCGAGCAAGATCAAGCACTTCATTTATAGATCAACTCACAACATCACTCCCTGCAGAGCTAATTTAAAGTGAAGAGGCATCCAAACAGAAGAATCATGCGTGTTATGCGGTCAAGAAGTACCTGGAACACAAGATCACCTCTTCCTCCATTGTCCCTGGGCTAGAGCTGCTTGGTTCCATCACCCTCTAGGAGTTCGCATAGATCTGATCCAAACCACTTTTGTCGAGTGGCTAAAAGACATATGCATGAACAACACAGAGGACATAGCAGCACAAATCTTCCAAGGTATTTGGGCAATTTGGAAGGCACGAAATGAATGTTTCTTCAACAACACCCAGCTCCAACCCAATACCTCGATGGATACAGCTATGAAATGCTTCTCAGATTGGTTAGCAGCACTAGAAAAATACAACCAAACCAAACCAGAAACAAGAGAGGAACCCTGGAAAGCTCCAGCAATTGGATGGATAAAATTCAACATAGATGCAGGCTGGACAGGAGAGAGCTCGACAGGATTTGGTTTCGTTGCAAGAGACACAAGAGGAGTTCTAATGGTGGCTGGATCTCAGATAGAAGAACAAAGAATGGATCCCCTGTTAGCTGAAGCAATGGCCTTAAGGTGGTGTTTAATGACAGCGAAGGAGTTAGGTATGGATAGTGTGATTTTTGAATCTGACTCTCTCTCTGTAATCAATGCAATGAGAACGGATTCAACCGCTTGGACTATCCAGACTGTTATACAAGATTGTAAAGCCTTAGCTAGATCCTTTCCCTCCATCTCATTCTCACATGTAAGGCGTAAAGCCAATTCCCCTGCTCACATTTTAGCCTCTGTAGCATGCAAATACCTCTCTAAAATTTGGTGGGATAGTACCCCAAATGAGAAAGTGCATGCTTTGATTGTAGACTCAACTTTTTCAGATTAATACAATGATGCATTGAACCTCAAAAAAAAAAGGACAGTTGCTATTATTGACAAGAAAAAAAAGATCATTGCCATTAAGTCAAGTATGCAGCAATTTGAAAAAATGGGAAGTTAGAAATTCTAAGTGACTAAGTCTAACAGTAATTAATAATAAAATAAATTAACACTCACACATAGAAGGATTGAGTTATATTAAAACTTTGGATCTTAGCCTTCCTCTTATAACAAAAAAAACTTTAGATTCTTTTCCTAATGTATATATTGCCCATAAAATTTTATTAACAATCCCTATAACGGTTGCTACTGCTGAAAAAGTTTTTTAAAATTAAAATTGATTAAATCATATCTACGGTCAACAATCAAGATAGATTGAAAATGTTAGCTATTTTGTCTATAGACAGCGAAAATTTAGAATTACTTGATTTTAAAATTTTAATAAATAATTTTTCAGCTAAAAAACAAGAAAAATAATATCAAATAATAATATTTTAAAAGTTAGAAAATTACTTTAACCAATTTCGCATTATGCCTAATATGTTGTAACACCCCGATTTCGGTGGCGTCACTTTAGTAACCAAAAGAAAATACTTTAAGCGGAAAAACGTGAATTATTTTTTTTCGACAATATAACTAAAGACAAAAAGCAATAAAACTCCCCAACAAAAGATAAAAGGAACTACTATACAACTATATATACATGCCTCGTGTCGGGTGACAGAAAAGAGTAACGCCCGAAGGCAATATGTACAGTCCAAGATGAAGATACTGTGTCCGCAACACTAACCTACAAAAACTGAGAGCAAGTTGGCCCAGCGGCCTAAGAAAAGACCCCCTAAATCCAACCAGCTCTCTGTGATCTCCATAGGAAACCACACAAAAGCTACCGGTAGGAAAACTACCCTGTCCCCAAAACGGAAGCATGACGGTCAGAGCATCGACACAACTCCTACACTATCCCTACCCGAGGAGCCCACACTAGCACTCGATCCTACATGCTAGCGCGGTCGTCATCCGAATCTGCATCCAGGACGACTAGGTCGACGTACTCAACACTGCCCTCTCTGTCCACCCTAATGCGCTCCCGCACTGGACTCTCGGGCTCGGGGCCCGGAACGAGATCCGCAACGACAGCAGCAGCAGTAGACGGACTAGACTCCGTCGAAGCCCCACCTACTGGCAACTCCTCAGAAGGGTCCTCATCATCTGAAGGAGATGGTGGCGGTGGAGGTACTCCCAAGCCGGGTCCACAGTGTACTCCTGGAGGCAGGTTGAAGCTCACTATGTGCCTCCTCATCACTCCCTCCGTCAAGCGTCCGAATCGATCGACACGGTCCTCCATGATCCGACCGGTGTAGGTCGCACGGTGGCCCTCGGGATCGACCACCCATGCACCTGGGTCGTCTTGGTCAAGCATCTCGTACCTGGTCCCCCCTGACGGGCTGACCATGGTAAACCAATCCCCCATACTCATCTGACAAATGGCGTAGTCCGCCCAAACACACACAGCAGACGCGAGGGTCAACTCCAAAGAATTATATAATTAATAAAACCAGATATAATTATAGGATAATAAATACTAGCCTCTCAGGCTTATAAGTTTTGGGATAGCTTCCTAGGGTTGCATGTATCACAATAAATATAAAGAGCCATAAAAACAAGTAGCATGCCTCAAAAATAGGATAAACAGTTACCAATCACACTCAGCAACTAAGTTAGCATGTATGTTGCATGAAATGCAATGCTGGGTAACAAAATGCATTCCGGAAGAAGGATGGACATCAACGAGACGGCCCTAACACCAGCCACGGTGGGTACCTTCCTGCTCGCGTGTCTCTTACACCACACAAAAGTAGTCAGATCAGCAGTGAACCCGTAGGTCTGCCATTCCGTCTGCTACTGAGGACCACCGTAGTGTCCTAAATATGGAAATCCGGGTCTTATGACCATTTTGGAATCCACCGAGGTCCGGTATCACGCCGTGTATTAACCTCAAAATGAGTGCATGAATGCAAGTGATTAGCCAAACAACGTCTCCGACCTCACCCGACACGTCGCCACGTGTTCTAGATTAACTTAAAGTCTCTAAAAGAATACCCTAAGGTAAATGTCGATTCTGCGACAAAATACAATTAATCATAAACAAAAGAGTGCAACCACTCACGACAACTCTTCGAGTCATCAATGCTCTCACGAAGTCTCACGCTTCTGTGGAGTCTCACACATTCACAAAGTCTCACGCTTCAGTGAAGTTTTATGCTTTCACAAGGTCTCACGCCTCAGTGAATTTACACACTTGCACGAAGTCTCACGCTTCAATGAAGTATCATGCTGTTCACGAGGTCTCACGCCTCAGTGAAGATCCATGCTTTCCACAAGGTCTCACGCCTCAGTGGAGTATCACGCATTCACAAGGTCTCACACCTCCGTGAAGCTTCTCGGCTCATCCCTTGGATGGCTAAACAAACTGCTCCCAGAGCGAATGAGTATCAACATACCCAAAACTCGAAATCTTCCCAACACTTGGATCCGACGACACTTCTCATTTTCCAAAACTAAACTTCAATCCAAAGCTTGCATCCGAGATTGTTATCTTTATTTAAAGGTTTAGAGGTTGCTTAATATCTTATGAATTTCTTTATAAAAATAGCTCTTTTTAGTCTTATCGTATTCCCTATGAGTTCAAAGTTCCCATAAAACCCAAGTAATTCCCTGAGAAGGTCTCGATCCATTGGAGCATGACAAGGTCCGAACTCCGTTCGTCCTTTTAAAACTCTCTCAAAATCTCATAAAAATTCGGCATGACCTGCCCGTAATCCTCACTTTTCAGAATCTCAGGTACAAGTGGAATAGCATCATTGAAACAGCTCAACCAAAAGACATAAACAGCATATTCCAACACATCCTAAGTTAACCATGTAGCACATAGCATGTGAATCATTTAGCACACAATATCATGGCATCAAGTACTCAACAAGTTCGGCCGAAGCCTCAGAAATCATTTCAGACATTTAGCAATTAGGTGCATAACACATAAATCAAGTCGAATTTCATCGACACCTAAAGCATTATCTAGTAATTCAGAGAGTAGCCCTCACCGGTGGGTCTTCCAGCTTCCTCCTCCAAATGTTCTTCAAGCTCTTCTCCTTGGTTTCTTGGAATCTCCTCAAACGAACCTTAAGCAAAAATCACAGAAATCAACACCAAGAGTCAGAAACTCAGCAATCAAAGAGTCCTAGGGTTACACAGTACACTACTACCTCCGTGGTACGACAATCTAACGCGTTAAGACAAGTTTTCGAAAAATCGGATTCTCCTCCCCCCTTGATATAGCTCTCGGCCACTTTCCTTAATTGGGAGGGTCGATTTTTCTTCGATCAAACTTGGTTCCTAGGTTAACATAAGCCGTAACTAAGACGGTTCTAGGCTCGGAAAAATTTTCGGATCGAAAACTGATATAGGGGTAGTTTGGTCATTATTTTTAGCTCAGAATTTCAAAATTGGATTTTAGAAAAACAAATTGGATGGGGACGTCCACAACGACGTTTATGACGACAAATCCTACTAGCACTAAGCCAAGTCGATAGATTAGAGCGTAAAGGTTGCGACTTTGGCGAAAAATGGGTATTTAGGGTAGAAATTGATCCCGGCGGCATTTCGTCGACATTTGACAAAATCTAATCCGCAGAACACGCTCAGGAGCATGCAGGGAAGAAGTTTAGACGCTGAAATCAACTGATTTGAACAGTTTTTCAAAAACCTCAAAATTTTGAACTCAGAAAGTCGCAGGAGAAATGGACAGAAACGACGATTCGAAGGAGAGTATAGATTACCTACCTCGAGGTCTTCGATTAGTGACGAACGGTGAAGCAAACGGGCAAGAATCGACGAAGATCCGGATCTCTCTCTCTCTCTAGAAACTCGCGGCTTTGGGGGGTGGGGAAAATGGGTTTTGTGAAAAAAAATCTAATTTTTCAACTATTTATAGGTTTTGGAAAAAACGGAAAAATGATTTTTTTGCGATTCCGATTTTTCCTGCGCGTTCCTCTGCGCATTCTAAGATAGGTTCTGGCGACAGAATTCCAGAACTCAAAATAGAATTCTTGGAATTAAACCAAAAGATCCAAAATCGGCATAAGTCGGTGTAAGTCGGTTTATCCCGAAAAACTACTTTTTGCAGTGATCGTCGGATGAGAAAACTTCCTTCTGAAGAAAGATTAGGAATGATGAGAGATGTAGGAGAACGCGGGTGGAATCTTCGTTTGAGTTTCCGGATAGAAAAAGTCTTCATCGTCTGTCGATCTTAGGTTTTCCGAACTATCAGGGATTCCGTTTCGGCAAACTTCCGAGAATTGGAATTTGACGTTCGTACATTCCAGGATTTCGCATCGAAATGGTTGTTTAAGGACGGAAAAGAGAAGTTCTAACATTTCTCTGAGGATTTTTGGAATTAGTTTCCATCGTGTCCTAAAGCGTAAATTAACTATTCACTAATACCTTCGACCTAGGATTAAGCGTATGTTAGTCGTGCTATAACTCTTTCGGTTTTTCGATACATTCTTGGACTTTTCCTGAACCTCTTTCCTTCCCAAATTTATCTTAATCAAATAACTTTTTTTATTTTATTCACTTATCCAAAGCGTTAAAACTTGGGCCTTACATTACTACCCTCCAAAAAGAAAGTTTCGACCTCGAAACTTAAGGGTCAGTAAAAAGTTCTGGATACTGTTCCTTGATCTTTTCCTTCAGCTCCCACGTTGCATCACCGGTGTCCTTGTTCCAAATAACCTTCACTAACTCGATCACTTTACCCCTCAACTGCTTTACCCTTGTGTCACCAGTGCTGATTGGCGGTGTCTCGAAAGACAAGTTATCCTTCAACTCAATGTCATCCAGCTCGATGACGTGCATCGGATCAGCAATATACTTCCGCAGTTGTGACACATGGAATACATCGTGAACGTTTGATAGAAAAGGCGGTAGTGCGATCTGATAAGCTACCGGTCCTACACGACGAGTAATCTGATAAGGTCCAATGAACTTTGGCGTCAGCTTTCTTGACTTGATTGCTCGACCAACTCCTGTAGTCTGGGTAACTCGCAAAAACACATGATCCCCTTCTTCAAATTCCAGGGTTCTGCGCCTTTGATCTGCATAGCTCTTCTGTCTACTCTGAGAAGCCTTCATCTTTTCCCTGATCTGTTTAATCTTCTCAGTTGTCTGTTGCAGAAGTTCCGGTCCTACTAACAAATTCTCTCCATCTTGATACCAACATAAAGGTGTTCTACACTTGCGGCCATACAATGCCTCATACGGTGCCATACCTATGGTCGTATGGAAACTGTTGTTATATGTGAATTCAATCAGTGGCAATAGGGTGTCCCAACTGCCCTTATTGTCTAACACGCAAGCTCGTAGCAAATCCTCCAATGATTGGATAGTTCTCTCAGTTTGCCCATCAGTCTGTGGATGATAAGCAGAGCTTAATCTCAGCCTCGTTCCCAAAGCCTCATGAAGAGCTCCCCACAGATGTGAAGTAAACTTCGGGTCTCTATCGGAAACGATACTTGTTGGCACTCCATGAAGTCGCACAATCTCCGCTATATAAATCTCTGATAGCTTATCCACGTTGTACGTAGTTCTCACCGGTATGAAATGAGCCGACTTAGTCAGTCGATCCACGATTACCCAAATCGAGTCATATCCTCTTTGAGTTCTTGGTAATGCCACGACAAAATCCATCGATATGCTATCCCATTTCCATTGAGGTACATCCAAGCTTTGTAGCATACCCGCAGATTTCTGATGTTCCACCTTCGCCTTTTGACAGGTCAAACATGCAGCTACATATTCTGCCACTTGTCTTTTCATTCCTGGCCACCAAAAATTTACCTTCAAGTCCTGGTACATCTTTTTCATTCCAGGGTGAATGCTCAGCTTACTTTTGTGACCTTCGTCCAATATCAACCTCCTTAGGTCAGGGTTGTTGGGTACGCAAACTCTACCCTTACACCGTAGGATATTGTCACTTCCTACCTTGAATTCCGGGTCCTTACCCTGAATTACCAAATTCCTTTTTCCGAGTAAAAATTCATCTTGTAACTGTTGGTCTCGGATTTCTTCCATCAATCCATTGGTAATCCTGATCATCCCGAACCTCAGTTCTCCCTCGGATAATCTTACGTCCAAACTCAAATCTCGGAATTGTTCCAGCAGTTGTAGCTCCTTCACCATCATTGACGAGATATGCATTTTCCTGCTCAATGCATCAGCAACAACATTAGCTTTTCCAGGATGGTATTGTAAGGTAAAATCGTAATCCTTGAGAAACTCCATCCAACGTCGTTGTCTCATGTTCAACTCCTTCTGGTCAAACAAGTACTTCAAGCTCTTGTGATCGCTAAATATGGTGAAATTGCATCCATATAAGTGATGTCTCCAGATCTTCAACGAAAACACAATGGCAGCAAGTTCTAAGTCATGAGTCGGATAGTTCTTCTCATGAGTCTTCAGTTGTCGTGAAGCATAAGCCACCACTTTTCGATGCTGCATCAGCACACATCCCAAACCTTGATGCGAAGCATCACAGTACACTTCATACGGTTCCTCTGGTTGCGGTAAGACGAGTACAGGTGACGTCGTCAAACGTTCCTTCATTGTCTGAAAACTAGTTTCGCACGCTTCGGTCCATGCAAAAGGTTGATCCTTTCTCGTGAGTTGAGTCAAGGGTCCAACGATCTTGGCGAAATTCTCAATGAAGCGACGATAGTATCCCGCCAAACCGACAAAACTCCTGATCTCAGTCACGGTCTTTGGCCGTTCCCATGACAACACCGTCTCTACCTTTGCTGGATCCACAGCTATACCTTCTTTAGAAATCACATGGCCCAAGAATTTTACCTCTTCGAGCCAAAATTCACACTTAGAAGGGTTGGCGTACAACTTTGTCTCTCTCAACACTTGTAAAACCTGACGCAAGTGCCCTTCATGATCTTCAGCGTTCTTTGAGTAGATCAGAATGTCGTCGATAAACACCACGACGAATCGATCCAAGAACGGATGGAATGTCCTGTTCATGTAATCCATGAAGATAGCAGGTGCGTTTGTCACCCCAAATGGCATCACTAGATACTCATAGTGTCCATAACGAGTCCGGAATGCCGTCTTCTGGATATCCTCAGTCTTTACTCTAATTTGATGGTAACCCGACTTCAGGTCTATCTTTGAGAATATCGCAGCTCCTCGTAGTTGATCCATCAAATCATCAATTCTGGGTAGCGGATACCTATTCTTGACGGTTACTTTGTTCAGTTGTCGATAGTCGACACAAAGTCTAGATTTCCCATCCTTCTTCTTCACCAATAAGACGGGTGCTCCCCAAGGTGAAACGCTTGGTCGGATGAATCCTTTCGACAGAAGATCCTCAAGTTGAGACTTCAACTCCACCAATTCCGCAGGTGCCATCCGATATGGTGCAATCGAAATCGGTCCTGTTCCCGGTACGATGTCAATAGCAAACTCAATGTCGCGTACAGGCGGCAAACCAGGTACATCGACAGGAAAAACATCCGCGAAGTCCCTCACAACTGGAATATTACTCACTTCCGAATTTCCTTTACTCTCCAAGCTCAACAAAACTGAATACTCTTGAGATCCTTCATTCAGAGAGACATTAATATGATTGGCGGATAGATACTCGGAAAGGTCCGAGTCAGGAAATACCACTCTCTTTCGGCTACAGTCCAGAAGACAATGGTAGTGAGACAACCAGTCCATCCCTAGGATAACATCTAGGTTCTTGAGAGTTAGGCACACTAGGTTAGCATGGTAAACTTTATCCCTATAGGTTACTGGGCAATACATGCATGCAGTATTGGCAAGCAGAGTTTTGGCAGGTGTGGTAACTATAAGATCGAAACTCAAAGCAGTAACGGGAAGTTTTAATCTAGTAGCACATTCCCTAGAGATAAAAGAGTGCGTTGCTCCGGAATCAAAAAGTACAGTTAGGAGATTACCGTCAATCTCGCAATCTCCCCTGATCAGACCATCAACATCTTCAGCTTCTTCACCATCCATGGTGTAGACTCTTGCCTTGGCAGCAGGACGCTTCCCACGAGCAGTGTTTACAGCTGGTTCTGTCTTAGGTGCTCTGCATTGAGCAGCAGTATGCCCCAACTTGTTACAGTTAAAGCATTTGGGCCTCATGTCAGTACAAGTATTGGCATAGTGCCCAGGCTGCCCACATCTGTAACAGGTCATCTCCCTGTTCACAGTCTGACCTCCAGAACCCCCAGCAGTACCCACCATGGGCCTATAAGATCCTGAAGCAATTCCTCTACCTGCAGGACGTTGATACGGCTTCCTACTCTGAAATCTCCCTCTGCCTTGAAAATTTTGAGAGCCCGACCTCATCGGCCCTCCTGTCCCAACACGGTTCAGTCTCCTGTTCTTCATTATCTCCACCTCAGTGGCTTTCTCAACCAAAGTCTGAAAACGAGTGATCCCCAACGGTTTCACCGAGTCTTCAATATCGGGCCTCAGCCCATTCACAAAGCGCTTGCACATGTAGGGTTCATCGACCCCATTGCGGAAGAATCGAAAGTGCTTGGCCAACGATTCCAGCTTGGCAGCATATTCCGGGATGGACATGCTACCCTGACGAAGTGTCAGGAATTGCGACTCACGCTCGTCCCGCGCACTATCTGGAAAATACTTTTCCAGAAAAGCAGCACGAAACGAAGTCCAGTTCACTTCCAGGTTGTTTGCTTCCATCATTCCTCTGGCGCCTCTCCACCAGTACTCAGCATCACCCAACAGTAGAAAGGTTGCCATTCCCACCTTGGCCCCCTCAGCAGTCTGCAATACACCGAAGATCTTTTCAATCTCCTGGATCCAGAGATCCGCTTTGTCCGGGTCCGTACCCCCCGAGAACTTAGGTGGATCCTGTCTCCTAAAATCATTCAGGCCTCTGTTCTGATCCATTGTCACTTCCCTCTGGCGTTGGTGCTGATCACGTGCCTCCTCAGCAGCACGCCTCATAGCATTATCGTTTGCCTGTGCAGTCACAGCTTGGGCCATAGTGGCCATCATCTCAGCTAGTTGGTTAGCGTTCACCATGTTCTGCTAAATTAACAAACAGTTAGTGCTCATCATAAGATAGCATCCAAAATAACTATACAATATGATTAAGCAATAACTTCAAACAATTCTAAGCGAAAAATCGCTTGGCAGACAATCAATTTTTACTCTTTGCAGAGTCACACAACCTAGCACAGAAGACCTATTCCCCAAAGACTCCCGAAAGACTCGACTAAGCTCTGATACCACAAATGTAACACCCCGATTTCGGTGGCGTCACTTTAGTAACCAAAAGAAAATACTTTAAGCGGAAAAACGTGAATTATTTTTTTTCGACAATATAACTAAAGACAAAAAGCAATAAAACTCCCCAACAAAAGATAAAAGGAACTACTATACAACTATATATACATGCCTCGTGTCGGGTGACAGAAAAGAGTAACGCCCGAAGGCAATATGTACAGTCCAAGATGAAGATACTGTGTCCGCAACACTAACCTACAAAAACTGAGAGCAAGTTGGCCCAGCGGCCTAAGAAAAGACCCCCTAAATCCAACCAGCTCTCTGTGATCTCCATAGGAAACCACACAAAAGCTACCGGTAGGAAAACTACCCTGTCCCCAAAACGGAAGCATGACGGTCAGAGCATCGACACAACTCCTACACTATCCCTACCCGAGGAGCCCACACTAGCACTCGATCCTACATGCTAGCGCGGTCGTCATCCGAATCTGCATCCAGGACGACTAGGTCGACGTACTCAACACTGCCCTCTCTGTCCACCCTAATGCGCTCCCGCACTGGACTCTCGGGCTCGGGGCCCGGAACGAGATCCGCAACGACAGCAGCAGCAGTAGACGGACTAGACTCCGTCGAAGCCCCACCTACTGGCAACTCCTCAGAAGGGTCCTCATCATCTGAAGGAGATGGTGGCGGTGGAGGTACTCCCAAGCCGGGTCCACAGTGTACTCCTGGAGGCAGGTTGAAGCTCACTATGTGCCTCCTCATCACTCCCTCCGTCAAGCGTCCGAATCGATCGACACGGTCCTCCATGATCCGACCGGTGTAGGTCGCACGGTGGCCCTCGGGATCGACCACCCATGCACCTGGGTCGTCTTGGTCAAGCATCTCGTACCTGGTCCCCCCTGACGGGCTGACCATGGTAAACCAATCCCCCATACTCATCTGACAAATGGCGTAGTCCGCCCAAACACACACAGCAGACGCGAGGGTCAACTCCAAAGAATTATATAATTAATAAAACCAGATATAATTATAGGATAATAAATACTAGCCTCTCAGGCTTATAAGTTTTGGGATAGCTTCCTAGGGTTGCATGTATCACAATAAATATAAAGAGCCATAAAAACAAGTAGCATGCCTCAAAAATAGGATAAACAGTTACCAATCACACTCAGCAACTAAGTTAGCATGTATGTTGCATGAAATGCAATGCTGGGTAACAAAATGCATTCCGGAAGAAGGATGGACATCAACGAGACGGCCCTAACACCAGCCACGGTGGGTACCTTCCTGCTCGCGTGTCTCTTACACCACACAAAAGTAGTCAGATCAGCAGTGAACCCGTAGGTCTGCCATTCCGTCTGCTACTGAGGACCACCGTAGTGTCCTAAATATGGAAATCCGGGTCTTATGACCATTTTGGAATCCACCGAGGTCCGGTATCACGCCGTGTATTAACCTCAAAATGAGTGCATGAATGCAAGTGATTAGCCAAACAACGTCTCCGACCTCACCCGACACGTCGCCACGTGTTCTAGATTAACTTAAAGTCTCTAAAAGAATACCCTAAGGTAAATGTCGATTCTGCGACAAAATACAATTAATCATAAACAAAAGAGTGCAACCACTCACGACAACTCTTCGAGTCATCAATGCTCTCACGAAGTCTCACGCTTCTGTGGAGTCTCACACATTCACAAAGTCTCACGCTTCAGTGAAGTTTTATGCTTTCACAAGGTCTCACGCCTCAGTGAATTTACACACTTGCACGAAGTCTCACGCTTCAATGAAGTATCATGCTGTTCACGAGGTCTCACGCCTCAGTGAAGATCCATGCTTTCCACAAGGTCTCACGCCTCAGTGGAGTATCACGCATTCACAAGGTCTCACACCTCCGTGAAGCTTCTCGGCTCATCCCTTGGATGGCTAAACAAACTGCTCCCAGAGCGAATGAGTATCAACATACCCAAAACTCGAAATCTTCCCAACACTTGGATCCGACGACACTTCTCATTTTCCAAAACTAAACTTCAATCCAAAGCTTGCATCCGAGATTGTTATCTTTATTTAAAGGTTTAGAGGTTGCTTAATATCTTATGAATTTCTTTATAAAAATAGCTCTTTTTAGTCTTATCGTATTCCCTATGAGTTCAAAGTTCCCATAAAACCCAAGTAATTCCCTGAGAAGGTCTCGATCCATTGGAGCATGACAAGGTCCGAACTCCGTTCGTCCTTTTAAAACTCTCTCAAAATCTCATAAAAATTCGGCATGACCTGCCCGTAATCCTCACTTTTCAGAATCTCAGGTACAAGTGGAATAGCATCATTGAAACAGCTCAACCAAAAGACATAAACAGCATATTCCAACACATCCTAAGTTAACCATGTAGCACATAGCATGTGAATCATTTAGCACACAATATCATGGCATCAAGTACTCAACAAGTTCGGCCGAAGCCTCAGAAATCATTTCAGACATTTAGCAATTAGGTGCATAACACATAAATCAAGTCGAATTTCATCGACACCTAAAGCATTATCTAGTAATTCAGAGAGTAGCCCTCACCGGTGGGTCTTCCAGCTTCCTCCTCCAAATGTTCTTCAAGCTCTTCTCCTTGGTTTCTTGGAATCTCCTCAAACGAACCTTAAGCAAAAATCACAGAAATCAACACCAAGAGTCAGAAACTCAGCAATCAAAGAGTCCTAGGGTTACACAGTACACTACTACCTCCGTGGTACGACAATCTAACGCGTTAAGACAAGTTTTCGAAAAATCGGATTCTCCTCCCCCCTTGATATAGCTCTCGGCCACTTTCCTTAATTGGGAGGGTCGATTTTTCTTCGATCAAACTTGGTTCCTAGGTTAACATAAGCCGTAACTAAGACGGTTCTAGGCTCGGAAAAATTTTCGGATCGAAAACTGATATAGGGGTAGTTTGGTCATTATTTTTAGCTCAGAATTTCAAAATTGGATTTTTGAAAAACAAATTGGATGGGGACGTCCACAACGACGTTTATGACGACAAATCCTACTAGCACTAAGCCAAGTCGATAGATTAGAGCGTAAAGGTTGCGACTTTGGCGAAAAATGGGTATTTAGGGTAGAAATTGATCCCGGCGGCATTTCGTCGACATTTGACAAAATCTAATCCGCAGAACACGCTCAGGAGCATGCAGGGAAGAAGTTTAGACGCTGAAATCAACTGATTTGAACAGTTTTTCAAAAACCTCAAAATTTTGAACTCAGAAAGTCGCAGGAGAAATGGACAGAAACGACGATTCGAAGGAGAGTATAGATTACCTACCTCGAGGTCTTCGATTAGTGACGAACGGTGAAGCAAACGGGCAAGAATCGACGAAGATCCGGATCTCTCTCTCTCTCTAGAAACTCGCGGCTTTGGGGGGTGGGGAAAATGGGTTTTGTGAAAAAAAATCTAATTTTTCAACTATTTATAGGTTTTGGAAAAAACGGAAAAATGATTTTTTTGCGATTCCGATTTTTCCTGCGCGTTCCTCTGCGCATTCTAAGATAGGTTCTGGCGACAGAATTCCAGAACTCAAAATAGAATTCTTGGAATTAAACCAAAAGATCCAAAATCGGCATAAGTCGGTGTAAGTCGGTTTATCCCGAAAAACTACTTTTTGCAGTGATCGTCGGATGAGAAAACTTCCTTCTGAAGAAAGATTAGGAATGATGAGAGATGTAGGAGAACGCGGGTGGAATCTTCGTTTGAGTTTCCGGATAGAAAAAGTCTTCATCGTCTGTCGATCTTAGGTTTTCCGAACTATCAGGGATTCCGTTTCGGCAAACTTCCGAGAATTGGAATTTGACGTTCGTACATTCCAGGATTTCGCATCGAAATGGTTGTTTAAGGACGGAAAAGAGAAGTTCTAACATTTCTCTGAGGATTTTTGGAATTAGTTTCCATCGTGTCCTAAAGCGTAAATTAACTATTCACTAATACCTTCGACCTAGGATTAAGCGTATGTTAGTCGTGCTATAACTCTTTCGGTTTTTCGATACATTCTTGGACTTTTCCTGAACCTCTTTCCTTCCCAAATTTATCTTAATCAAATAACTTTTTTTATTTTATTCACTTATCCAAAGCGTTAAAACTTGGGCCTTACATATGTATTGCCTAGATTGTATGAGGTCGCTTTAGTTGAAGATGTTCCTCTGTACATTCAATTAATATGAGTTCTCATCTACGTTGGAGGTGGAAGACTCACTCACACATTCCATATACCGAAAATAGGGGAGTTGGGTTTGGCACCCCACCTATGGGGCTTGGCACCCCACTTTATCAAATACGGAATTTAAAATTCCGTATTCTCCCTATTGAATACGGAACTTAAAATTCCGTACTGTATTTAAGCATGCGTGTCACATTTTCAACCACTCATTATATACTAAAACAGATACGGAATTTTATTTTTCGTATTGATACGGAACTTTAAATTCCGTATTTAATAAAGTGGGGTGCAAAGCCTAAGGGGTGGGGCACCAAACCCAATTCCCCGAAAATAGGTTTGATGAGCTGAATAAAATAGGGTCATAATAGCGGACTTACCAGAATTGACACCACATTACATTTAGTCATTTATTACTAGTGTTTAAGCTTTTGATTAAGAGATGGCACAGATTCAATCTCATCAAATCAGACAAAAAAAAACCACTTTTGGTCAATGAAAAAACACATGCCTATAACTAGCTATGATCCAAGCCGACCAATCTCTATGAATTAATGACGTGTGTGCACATATCATCACCTGGCTCTCACTTTCTTTCAAGAGTGAATCGAAACGTCTTCTTATCCTTCCTTTCTTTTCACAACAAAATTAAATGCATTCTTTGATTATTCTTTAGCTCGGTTACTTTTTTTCTTGTCTATAAAAGAAGCAACAAACACAAACACATAGCTTTACTGAAAAAACATCAAACACTTGATTCACAGTACTGTCATCTGCGAGAGGGAGAGATAGAGAAAAGAAAAATGGTGTCAGCAATCAAGTTCTTTCAGCTGAACACAGGGGCTAAAATCCCTTCCGTTGGCCTTGGAACCTGGCAAGCTGATCCTGGTGTTGTAGCCAAAGCTGTCACCACTGCCATTCAGGTATATCCAAAACCAAACCACAACCACCCCTCTTTTTTATTTTCTGAATTTACATGTAAATATTTTAACTTTTTAGTAGATTTGGATCTAGAGTAACCTGAGAGATATTTTCACTGTTGTTCAGGTTGGATACAGGCATATTGATTGTGCTCAAGCCTACAATAATCAAGCTGAGGTAATAATTTTGATTAAAACTTACAACTTTTGTCATTTTAGGGTTTATTTTTCTTCTTTTTAATTGTTTTTTATTTTATTTTTAAGCATGCCTCTGCATTGATATTATTATAAGATGTGAATTGTGATTGATTGTGGGTTGATTAAGCTGATGCTATTGTATTTTGCATTTCCTTGTATATTAATCTTGTTTTGAAATTAAAAAAAAAAAGTTAAATAGAACAATCACTTGTGCAAGGCAATAGAATTGAAACTCTGTTGTCTGAAAATCTTGAATTTTTGAATTTGTATAGATTGGTTCTGCACTCAAGAAGCTTTTTGATGATGGTGTGGTTAAGCGCGAGGACTTATGGATCACCTCCAAACTCTGGTTTGTTTCTCTTTTCGAAAATTCTATGCATTTCCTGAATTTTGGGAGAAAATAATGTTTGCATTTGATTGCTGAACAAAGATGAAAGATCCTCTGCTTTGTTGACTGTTGCAGGTGCTCAGATCATGCTCCAGAAGATGTGCCAATAGCATTTGATAGAACTTTGCAGGATTTGCAGCTTGACTACATTGACCTCTATCTGGTATGCATATGAGCTTTACTAAAATGTGAATTTTATGCTGCTAAATTGGTGGAAGATCTAATGCTTTAAGTTGAAATTATGGTTTCTCAATTGAGGAGACTGCACTGATTTTACACAATAAATGTGGCGCTGGTTCAATTGTCAGCAGTTCATTTCATCCATTGCTGAATTGACTTTGTTTTGTAGATCCACTGGCCAATCCGCACGAAAAAGGGAGCAGTTGGATTTAAGCCTGAAAATCTTGATCAACCTGACATACCCAGCACATGGAGAGCAATGGAAGCACTGTTCGACTCTGGCAAGGCGAAGGCTATAGGAGTGAGCAATTTCTCGTCAAAGAAGCTTCAAGATCTGCTGGAGATAGCTAGAGTGCCTCCTGCTGTCAACCAAGTGGAATTGCACCCAGGATTTCAGCAGCCAAAGTTGCATGCGTTCTGTGAATCTAAAGGAATTCATCTAACTGTAAGTATAGCAGATATAGTTCACTTATAAGAGCTGATAGTCATACAAGTACATTTGGTGACTTGTTGCAAAATCATGAGGGTTCAGGAAAAGAAAAATTATGTTGGAAATTCAAGTGTGGGTAATAAGTCTCACATTGGTTAAGGATGAGTTAATTAAGGACAATGTAAGCGTGAAGACCCACAAGCTATGTCTTAAGGTTTTGGGTCAAGATGTGGTGTCAAATACTCATATCACTATTATGCCCTTATCACTTAAGCCCATTATAGAATTATCCCCTCTTCTTGGATTCCCCTCATACTCTATCAGCAGTGGTATCAGAGCTGATGGTTTGGTTTTGCTTGAGGGAGAGTTTGATGTTGGGACTCATGCTCACACTTAGGGGGGATGTTGGAAATTCTGAAGTTTTGGTTCAAGATGTGGTGTCGGATCACTATTATGATCATATCTTTTAAGCACATTGTAGAGATCTTCCCCCCCTATTGGACTCCCCTCATACTCTTAACAAATATCCTTTTTTCGCCTAAATTTGTCTATCTTTTTTTTGTATCTATTCAAATTCAAATGATGGTACCTCAATCATTCTTGTTTTTTCTGATATTGGTAACTATAATTAATTTCTCATCAGGGATATTCACCACTGGGCTCACCAGGAGTTTTCAACAGCGACATCCTTAAGACATCAGTGATCACAGAAGTTGCTGAGAAATTAGGGAAGACGCCAGCCCAAGTTGCTCTCCGGTGGGGCCTGCAAGCAGGACATAGTGTGCTGCCTAAGAGCACAACTGAGGTCAGGATCAAGCAAAATTTTGATGTATTTGACTGGTCTATTCCTGAAGGCCTGTTTGCCAAGTTCTCTGAAATTAAGCAGGCAAGTACAAAATTACTTACTTCAATTTTGTTTTTCTTGTTTCTCTTGATATTTATTTCCTCTACATCTTTTCTTGAGGCCTAAACCATTTCACCGTGCAAGTGTAGCAGAGCAATAATAATGCTAGAGATAACTCAAAAAGCTTCATTATCTGAATAACACATGGAATTTATTCATGCAGGAGAGGCTAATTAAGGGTACTTTTGCTGTTCACGAGACCTATGGTGCCTATAGGAACGTTGAAGAACTCTGGGATGGTGAACAGTGAGCAGCATTCGACATTGAGATGATGAAAACTGCACTGCTGCTACCAGATGCAAACCACCAATTGTTATGTTTTCGGGTATTGAGATTCAGAGTGAAGTTATTGTTGATGATGAAACAGAAAAAGAAACCATGCTAATTTTCATATATGTAAACTTTTGTTCAAAATAAGAGCAGTGAATTTGACAAATGTAATGGCCAAAAGAAATTGATATTCATGTTTTGCTTTCTTCAATCTAATCAAATCAGCGGTGATTAATGTCGATATCGTATTTATAATCATGTGGTCTGCATTATCAACCAATGTCCAATGATGCTTGTTATATGACTAGTATCATAAAACTATTTTATTCTAACTTTCCATCTATAAAGAAACCACAAAGAAAGAAAAGGGGCTCTGCTAGGATTCAACTTGGTGTGTCAGCGGCGCCCCTTCCCCTGCATGAGGTGGGGGCTCCTCCCTCTTCTACCTTTTGCTGCTCCTCATTCCTTTCATGACGGCGGGTCTCTGGCTCTCATATCGGTTGATTAGTCTTCTCCGCGCTTTTGCCCTCATCTATGTCTATCCCTGGCTTCTGCGGGTGCGTTGATGGTGGTACAACTAGGATGAAGGCATGCCGATGTTCGAGATTTGGGGACTTCTTCTTCCCCTGTTTCTGCATCGGTGTTTCTAGGCTTTGTTCGGGTGGCCACTGCGTCGTTCACTCGTTCCCTTGCGTGCTTCTCCTTTCTCTTCTCCGGCCCTCTCGTGTATTGGGTCGCTCGTCCCCGTTCGCCTGAGCTCCTCTCCTCGCAGCGTTGCTCTGATGGGGTTTTTTCTTCATGCGCTCTGCTTAGATATGCACATATTTGAGGCTGGTATGGCTGGTGTGTTTTTCTGGTGGTTTTGGTTTGGGTTTTCTTCTAGAGATGTTGTTTTCAGATGATGGTTTGGTGTTCCTATATAAAGGACATTTAGCAGCCTTTTCACAAGCAATCACATTCCTTTTCCTCATATACATATATCATGCCAAAATCACCATAAGTTGTTCATTGGTTCTAGAACCGTAAAAGGCCCATAGTGCATCATTTTAGAATTCTTACATTTTGGTGTCTATAGTTCATCCAACAGTAATTGCAAATCGTCAATTTATGTCTTTAATCACTTTATAGAAGTTGCATCAACTATATTTCTCTAAGAAGGAAATTTCCTATGTATAGAAGGAAAAAGTAAGTACTTGAGAGAACATTTCTTCTTGGTCATCGAATATATATATATATATATATATATATATATATCCCTAAGAAAGAACTTGTTGATTTGGGAGATTGATCAATTCAATTCCTTACTAGATCCGATTAATCATGTGGTTCCAGCGATAAAGAATGAAGATAAGCTGGTCTTTTGCTTTGATGAAGTTGGTCACTTCTCTGTTAAGGCTTACTGTTTGGTTGTAACCAAATATTTGGTGATAGCGGCTGGTATGTTCCAAAATGACTAGCTAATTATACCTTCTAAACAGAATTTGATGTTAGGAGAAATGACTTTGAAAGATGGAGAGATTTGCTAAATGTGTGGGGAGGAAGCAGAATTCACCGAACACTTGCTACTACATGGGTCAGTTCTCAATGCTCATGCTCATGCTCATGCTCATGCTCATGCTCATACTATCTTCTTAGAAAATTTAGTATTATTTAGTAGATTTGATGTATATGTACCCTTGGGTTGTATATTGTAAACTTTGATTCTTTATTTCTTGCACAACAAGTTAAGCATTTTTACCCTTTTAACTATTTATGCATTTCTAATCATAATAGTTTGTCATTGGTTTAATTCAATGAGACAGATTTTACGATTTCACGGTTGTATGTAATTCTCTCAAAATCGTAATCTGGATTTAATTTTAACATGTTATGTTTGACGTTCTAAAATATTATGAATTTAGATTACTGGTGATGTGGGAGTAGTGAATCTATTAATTAAGTTCTGCAAAATTCTAAGCAATTTTAGAAACTAAATATATAGGAAAACATTAGTTAATTATACCTGCTTTTCCTATTCTCTCCTATCCGATAAAGTTTTAACACAACATGTAAATGAGGTAAGCTGAATTGCGTCACCGAGGAGCAAAGATTTTTTTTGCTGTTATTGAGGATTTACTACCAAAAGGAATGAAAAATGCTAGAAATGGATAAGTCATAAATTATTTTCCAATTGCCACTCTTTTTCTTCCTCTTGGTCTGCACTTTGATCAACACAATGGCGACTTATTTTATACATTTCACCTTGTTTCTGATGCAAAGTATTGCAACATCATCAAGTTTTCTGTAGAAGTCCTTTAGCTAGTGTCAATTTTTTTTTTTTTTTTAATTTGATGATTGAAGTCCATAGCTTCTTTGGATGTTTCACACCAACATCGAGTATATTTATTCCATAGAAGATAGTGTGATCAATGCCTTATTGGCACTATAGAAATTCATGTTGGAGGCCTTCATATATATGAACTTCAACATACATCATGCAGGTTCAGTAGAAGTGCACTCATTTTTGAAGATAAACAAAATCACAAATAAATTTTATAATAAAATGTGTAACACATGAGATACGTAAAACAAATTCTAATTAAGTTCTAGGTAGAAATAAATAACACATGGAAAAACTGTTTTCTTAGGAGCAAACAATATCACAACTTCATATTGACAGTCAAATAAAAAGTTGACAACAGTAAACTTCTGGTGCAAAGTTTTTTGGCTCCTCTTAGATAGCTATAGTCTTAACCTTGTTCTGGTTTGAGCCTTCCAATTCACTATTTGATGGTATCTGCAAGCAATAAGTTAAACATATTTAAGAGGCATAACCACATAATAGAAGACTGCAAATAAGATATTACAATTTATTTTTTAAACAAATGGAAATTATGACTTTTTTTTGGTACATCGGAAAGATAAATTGCACTCGTCAGGAATCGATCTCTGGACCTCCCCAACCCAACTCATATGCCCCCTAGCTCCTATCACTTTAGCTATCCTACGGGGCAATTATGGCCTATTAACTGCAGAGAAGACAATGCACAAACACAACAATTTTAATTCAAATTAAATATCTAGGAAAAGATAAAAGAAATTTTGTACGCGAAATTGTAGACTTGTTATTGTAGCTGTCAGTAGAGTATCTCCAACTATCAACCGCAGCTCCTTCACAAAATCATCATGGGAAATTTGCTTTGTCTAAACAAGAACAACTGATATTTAGAGACATTTCTTTCAACAATGAAGATAGACATGAAAGATTTGGAGCTATTGTACATACCTTGTATAGTTCATAATGTGCAATGATTAGACTCATATCACTAGGAGCAACCTTGTCACTAATAGCAGCAACAAGCATAGAAAAAGGCAGCCAAGGAGATCTCGGAATTTTTGGAGTGCTAGCAACCTCGTTAGCCACTATTCCTTGAGGTATCCCACCATAAAAAATTATTCATAGAGGCATCGAAGCTAAACGAATATGTTTATCAACCAACCAACCTCACATAAAACGCTAGAGGAAAGAAAATGAATTAATAAAACAATGGCGACCTAAAAAGCTACATTCCTTAAAATATGAGAAGAATTAGATGTCGCCAATCATAGAGAAAAGGTATTCATATGATCATATGCCTTAAAATTTGCACCATATTTGCCGGTTTCACCAGTAAATTCTTTCACAAAATAAAGACATAGCAAGCTAACCACTTTTGTCTTTTTAGAATAGAAAAACTATGTCATCATTCTTTTCATGGTAAATTAAAACGGGAATAATTACATTTAAAATACAATGTGAAAGCTTTCTTAGATGAAACCACAACTAAAAAAATGGTATTAGCATCACTTTTTAGATATAAAGCTTGGAAAAACAAAAGATGGAAAACTCATATCAAGTAACTTACGTTATCTACTAAAGAGGTTGCCTGGAATATGTCACTAGAACCATGAGTAGCCAAGCTATTCCCAGAATAATTAGCACGAGAATCATTAATCTCTCCCACATTACCACAAAAATGGCCTGTAACAAAGCATCATGTATTAGTGATTGAGAAGAATCCTTTTTTCTCTAAAGGAATAACATTATATAGAGAGTTCAACCACAAGGAGTTAACAGCTAATGGATGGCTCCCTAATTCCTAATACAAAATTTTGTAAAATTTTCCTTTCAAATGGAAATAGTGAATTATAAATATAAATTAGCTTACCTTTAATCAAACTACTGAGTACTAGTTATATAATATCAAAAAATGTATAACTTATTTTTGCTAGGAAAACATATCTCAATAGCAAACACACACAAAAAACCAAAGGTTCAATGTAAATTACCTTCAACATCCCTAGAAACCTTGAAACTAATAACAAATTCTGGATAGATGTGAGTGTTTATATTCATATTCCATATTGTATAGTATCTTGGGCATTGGATGTCATCCACCCCATTATCATATTTAGAGTTGCTGGATTGAAATTGACTCGCGTTGGTGCCAATGCCAGGACGAAGAATTTCCATGTTCCCCATTATTAAGCATCAAAGGATCAAGTGTCGAACACCATTTTCATCAATATCACAATAACGAGCACTGTAGTTATGGAAAAAATAAGTCTTATTGTTAGTATGTAAAAGATGTTATATCTCAAAGTTGATCATAAGAAAACTAACCTGGCATAAGGGCAAGTAACATCTGCAAGATGAACACCAATGTCGTATGTGCATTTGGTTGCACATAATGCACAATGCCTAAGTCCATACTCCATCAGTGTAGATAATTCTCCTTTTAAAAATGGAAGCCAAGCATATCGAACATTAGCATCCCCATGAAATTCTTTTGTAATTTTAGCTTGAGTACAGAATAGCTCCAACCGTGCTTCCATTGATGCCCCTGAGCAACGGTATGCCTCCACTATCTCAAAATCAGTATTTCCAAAACTACTCATTCCATCAATGAACATTTTCTATACAAAATTCAAATTCAGTTTTCCTTGTATAGATTTAGTGTAAGGAGCTAAACCTAATTTATTCTGCTGGATGAGTTCACCATTATTTCCACGGTCCAACTTGATCATTCTATTTCCAAATTCTACTAGAGTATCCTTAACTAACACATTGGTCTCCCCACTATATTCCCTCAACTTAGATTCAACAACCTCATTCGCTTTGATTTCAATACATATTTTCATACCCTCATGTTCTCATTTATAAGATTTGTCTTCAGAAGAAGCATAATCTCCGGGGAAAAAGCATCCCCCTGCCTCATCAATCCATGCTATGGGTTGTCGCAAACCAATTTTTAAGTCTACTTGACACATGTGTAAAAAATCTAACATAAGTTCACGACCATTTAACCTTATTTCCACAATTGCCTTTCTTATTTCAAAATCATTCTTAACCAAATTAACAACATCTTTAGGATAATCCAACCATTCACCATTATTGTATAACATCACGCGTTTAGGTCTTTCACTATTCTTATAGTTCAAATAATACCTATGAAATGATTGTCCACTATGAGGACCAATAGTTGACCTTTTTCTTTCATAATCTTCCAATCTCATTTTTTTACAACTCTGTTTGTGGCTGATGCAAGTGATGGTTGTTGATAAATCACTAGTTGCGAAGTTTGCTTTAAATGTGCAACACAACCAACAACATACTTTTGCGTCATTATATAGCTCTCTAGCTTCCATTTCAATATATTAGATGAGTATCTGTAAACACACACAAATATAAGTTCAGATGTAAGCCAGATAGAACCCTACGTGTTTAATTTTGACATAATATATAATGGAAGAAGTTAATTAGTAAAAAGTACTCCCTGTATGACAAAGCAAGTGATCTGAAACACTTGCATAGATAAAATATTGCAAAAATACCATCTCTAGAAAGATTTGAAAAAATATAATATATAACTTATTAAATAATAAAATAGTACTTAATGGCATCAAGTTGTACCATTTGGTGGTTAGGACATGATAAGTAAGATAAGATAAGAGAATTTAATAAAATTATAAGAACATGATTGGATAAGAGGAGGATAAACTTTTATCTAGCTTATCTCATATTTGATGTGGATTGGATAATGATAAAATATGATATAAATAATGAGAAAGTGATGAGTAAAAAGGGTTAATCGTCTACTTGGTCCCTGTCTTTGTCTCGCCGTCTGAAATTAGTCCCTCCCCGGAAAATTTGCAAATCTGGGTCCTCTCGTTTGCAATAAGTCTGGAGCAGGTCCTCGCCGGAGGCCGGAGCTCCGACGAGTGATGAATAAGCATACTGACTGGATAAATTATGCTTACGTGGATTTTTTGAAAAAATAAATAAATAAATAACACATCAGATAATTTAACTCAATTAGCAAAATCAATTCCTCCCAAATTAAATCCAATTCCCTAAATTAACCTCTATTCCCAATTCCCAGGTCCCAATCAAATTAGGGTTCATCTTCTTCATCTCTTCTTCCCCAATTTACTGTCACAAAACCTTATCTCCATCCCCCCCTATCACGTCCACCTGAACCTTGAACCGTTCCTCAACCTGAAAAACCCAAACCTAAAAACCCAAACACGACCAGAAAGAGGAATCCAAACAAGAGATCAAGAGAGAGGAAGCCAGAACTGGTTCGAGAGATGGTCATTTCTTAGAGAGTTACAGATGCTGTAAACACAGACCAATCTAGTGGCCAAACCTTGATCCTGAGCAATACCCAATTGTCACAATGAAGCACAGACCAATTTCTCATTCCTTAACGCCGCCGTGGTAGCAAGCAACACAGAACTGGATGGTGATGATGGAGGAAAGGAAGGCCGCCCAGAACCGCTCCACCGTCCGCGGCGGCCTCTTCTCCAAGCGCAAAACCCTCCCCCCTTCCAACCCAGAAAAACCACCCGCCAAACCCTTTCCCTCTCTTCTCCCATCCATGGCTTCTTCTTTTTCTTCTCTCTTCCTCTTCCCCTGTTTCTCAATCCTCTTCCTTGTTTCTTCCTCCTCCCAGTCACAAAAGACGACGCCAAAACCCTCTCTGGCTCATCGACCTCCGACGACTCAGACTGCAGCGGTGGTAGGGTGAAGAAGCGGTGGGGCTGCGTGTTTGGATGAAGAAGAAGATTGGGAATTTTTTTTTTTTGATATGTTAGTTTTGTTAAAAAAAAATTTGTTACATTCTGATGTTAGGTTTGTTAATTATTTGCCTTTATGCATTTCTTTTAGTTTTGTTAAATTAGGGGTTTGTTTTGTTAAATATTTTTGTTTTTTTAAGTAGGATTAGTTAATTTTTAGGGTTAATTATGGTCTGTTAAATAAATAATTCTGATTTGTAATTTTTTTATTTTTTTTAATTGCCACGTCAGTCTCGTTAATCCAGTCAGCATGCTTATTCATCACTCGCCGGAGCTCCGGCCTCCGGCGAGGACCTGCTCCAGACTTATTGCAAACGAGAGGACCCGGATTTGCAAATTTTCCGGGGAGGGACTAATTTCAGACGGCGAGACAAAGACAGGGACCAAGTAGACGATTAACCCGAGTAAAAAACACATATAATATATTTTCGATCAATCTATTTTTTTAAAAAAGTAATCATTTGATAATTTTTTTTTTTATAAATGTGTACTCTTTCCCTCTAGCTGCACTACAAAACTTATGGTGTTTGTGTAATAGATAATGTAAACAACCAAACATGTGCCATTGCAAAGACAACGTATTTTCAAGGAAATATCATACCACAGTCCACAGACCTACTAGTAAGATGGAAAGAAATGATTACGAGAAAGTCATCCTTATTAATAAGCACTTTGTATAGTTAAAAAAAAAGAGGTTATAGCGGTGTCCAACCTCAGCCAAAGACACCCTTCAAAATCGGAACACACTATATACACACACTTTGTATCAACATCGCTTTCAATAGCTAAATCGGCATCGATGAAATGTCTAAGAAAATAAATCAGGAAAAAAAAAACTACTCAAACAAAAGAGAAACAGTAGAAACCGACTCACATTTGATGAACTCAAGCCTCAAATTGAAAAATGAAATATACATGAAAAAATTTCAAAACACTGAAAATCACTCAAATTCTGAAACGGAAAAAGCATGGAATGAAAAAATTGAGAAGGCTTCTGAAAAA
Organism: Lotus japonicus; assembly: GCF_012489685.1. Classification (NCBI taxonomy): domain Eukaryota; kingdom Viridiplantae; phylum Streptophyta; class Magnoliopsida; order Fabales; family Fabaceae; genus Lotus; species Lotus japonicus. The sequence goes on along the minus strand of NC_080043.1, from coordinate 35,702,716 downwards.
TACCTGAGCTGCCTCGAAACAGCGAACACACATAAGAAATTAAACCTCGATAAACCAGACACCACTTATTATTTCTTTCAGTAACTACTTTGAAGCTATGTGTCAGGGGAGAGTGAAGGTCCTATTTATAAGAAAATTTGCGAGGAGAGGACGTCGCAAATCAACAGATATGAAAGCATCGAGTCTAAAAAGGAAGATAATTGATGGAGGGTGTTTGAAAAGGAAGATGTTGATGGAGGGTACATTTTCCCTTCATGGATATCTGTTAATCCTCCCCGGACACTACCTCTTTTCCAAGCAAACCCAACTCAGACAGATGATGGGTTTGATCCATGCACTTCAAACTTAGTTCACAACCTCTTTGTTAGAAATCACATGGATTTCTTCAATGGGATCCCAAACATAGCAAAAGGGAGAATAGGAAAATTGATTCCAATATTCATTCATTATTAAAATTGATAATAGAAAAATACAATGAGCTTGCTATATATAGCATAATTGCCTAACTAACTATTAACTATCTACAATGTGGTCCTCATACTATCCCTACTCACTAAATGTGATCCTTGTATTTTAATATCCTCCCGCAAGCTGGAAGTAGTATTTGGTAGTACATCCAGCTTGAAAATAGAACTAAACAAAAAATGTAATGATGAAAATCAAATTCAGTATATAAGCAGTAGCAATCTTCATAGTCCGCAGCTCTCAAGTCTCAATTCATATCATGTACTCATAAACTGGCAGCCTTCTCTTATCCTCTAAACAGAACTCATTCAGCATAACAAACATAATGCTTGATCCATCTTGAACCTTGGTTCCAGAGAGGAAAAATTGATTATGGGAAGTTACCATCACTGGTTCACTCTCATCATTAAGAAACTCTGCAGTATTAATACACTGCTGCAGTAGTTGTTGAACTATTTGCTTTATTGCTTCCAAGTACTGATCATGCAAATACTCAAGTAAGCACTTGATGAACAATGTGGCAGCAGCAACAAAAACAAGTTGAATTGAGTTGCCAAACCATAAGAAAACATGAGCAATCACTGCATCAAAAGGCCCTGCCCCAGAAGATCTCTGCCTCCAGATAAGAGCATTTAGCACAAAGAATACTTCAGATGAAATAGCAAGATATATGGATGTTGTCTTGAGAGTGATTTCCTTCCATTTTATTCCCTTGAACATCTTATAAAGACATAATGAAAAATATCCAGCACAGAATACAGATATCATCAATTCAATCTCCTTCTCAGCAGTGTTAGCAATGGAGTAAAATGAATCAGTTCTGAATTAAGGAGACATAGGCACTTCTAATGAAAACTTGACATCTTCAACACATAAAAACTTATCTCCTACATTCACAATCAACAATCTCAAGAGCCCAAGTTCTTCTCTGCAACTGTTACAACAGACAAGCACCAATACATCCTGATATATGCTCAAATTTGAAGCACAACCTATTTGTTTATCAAATGACTCAAGCTGAACTTGCTCCAAACTGCTTAATGAGCATCTATCAATCATGGGTGCATTTACACAAACACCTTGTGTGCAGCTCCTGAATCCACCAGGATCAAGTAAAATTGACTTAGAAGAATCTCCTATCATTGTGTCATTTTCACAAACAGCTTGTGGACAACACCAAAAACCATCAATCTCAAGCAACAAGTTCGAACCATTCATCCAATTAAAGGAGAAATCCCATAATCCCAGTCAAGACAATTGAAATTCTTTGATTGAAAGAAGGATTTGAGTTACCTTTGTGACACAACTTTCTCCAAAAGACTGATCGATGATGTGAGGAACATCAATTTGTTGAGTAACAGAATTCTTCATGAGACATGGAGAATAGGAAGATGAATCTGCTCCAAGATTAATCACAGCCTCACTAAAATTTCCAAAAGCATAAGCATTGGTGGCTGGTTTCCATGCCAGAAATTGAACATTCTGATCAGCAAAGAACGAAAGACGCGAAATAAGGGAAGATGCTACACCAAGATCAGTGGTCGACATTGAATCAGAAGCAATGGCTTCTTCCACGAGAGAAATTGATGAAGCGGAAGCTTCAAGAATTTTCTCAGGCACAGTTTCAACCATGGCTGAATCAGAGAAGGACGAAGAACCATAATTGGAAGTTGTAGTAGCATCGCGAGTGGACGATGAATCCAGCAATGAAGAAGAAACGAAGAAACCCTTGCTGATAGTGCCAAAAAACGAACGGCTCAATCGCCGGTTTCCACGCCGGAATCTTGATTTCTCGATCGGCGAAGAAAGAAACAGGAAAATGATCAAGAATCTTCTCAGAAATCGTTTCATCTATGGCAGAATCAAAGCACGCAGAGGAAAGAGGAACTGGAGCATGCAAGACAGAATCCTCATCTTCAACCTTCACGAATGTTTCTTGCACCATGAGAGAATCAGAATCCATGACCATCGAATCAGAGAACGATGAAGGAGAAGATGAAACTACAGCAATGTCTCCAAAATCAGTGACCAAATCAGAGAAATTGAAGGAAGATAATCTCGCAGTGGTGCTGCGGCGGCAGCGCTTGAAGCCACGTTGAGCAGGTCGGAGGAAGCGCTCGTAACTCGGTGACGGCAGCGGCGGCGGAAGAGGCGGTGAGCTCCATTGGAGCTCTGATACCATGTTATAAATCCTAAGTTAGAACCACACAACACCACAAAACCTTAGGCTTAAGGCAATGGGTGTGTGTGTTCTTTATTATATATGCACTTGTGCACTTGCTAATCTTGGCAATGTGGGACTTCTTTGAGTCACCACTTTATTATCTCTATTACTCACCCTCAATTGGGACTCCATTCATTTTTTTTTTGCACTCCAGCGGGAACATCAGTGGTCGTCGGACTTGTGCTCCTTCGTATGAGTCTACCTTTCGACTTTCTTTGTCTGGGCTAGTACTCTAGCGGGAACATCGGAGTTCCTTGGACTTGTGCTCCTTCGTCTGAGGTCTTGGCTTGCGCAAATGGGACTGCCATTTTTGCTTCTTCTTTTTTCAATATATTTTTTTTTTACTTTTTTTTTCGAATTTTTTTTTTACGTTTTTTTTTTGAAGCGGAAGTCATGGCTTGGATCAGACTAGCTCTGATACCATGTTAGAAATCACATGGATTTCTTCAATGGGATCCCAAACATAGCAAAAGGGAGAATAGGAAAATTGATTCCAATATTCATTCATTATTAAAATTGATAATAGAAAAATACAATGAGCTTGCTATATATAGCATATAATTGCCTAACTAACTATTAACTATCTACAATGTGATCCTCATACTATCCCTACTCACTAAATGTGATCCTTGTATTTTAATACTCTTTTATTAGACCCTGTGGCGTAACTCACTTTTCATCAGATTCAGTGTTTCTCTCAAGTCCCACCCTCAAATTCTTTTCCATTAACCATTTATCCAATCCCCTTTTTTTAACGAAACTTCTTTATTTTCTATTTTTCTTGTCTTATTGGGAAATGTATGTATTTTGGAATTATTTCTAATTGAAATTCTACTTTAATTGAAATCAATCATTTCTTAGATGAGAATTATTTCTCAATTAAAAGTAAATATGTAGGTTACTTTGTATTTAAATTATGGTTTTGACTATAATTTAATTTAAATTAATTATTTCAAAATATATATGTTTTAAATTACATATATGGATTATTTCTGATTTAAATACTAATTAAATTGATACTAACAACTTCAATTCTATGTATAACTATTTAATTAAAAGTAACTATAGAATTTTTTTATCAATTAAATTAAAATACAATAAATTATTTCCAAAAATACTTGTTTTATGTTTTAAATATTATTTCTCATTTTAAAAGTAAATTCTAATATGATTTAATTTTAATTCATTTTGGAGTCAAATATATAGATGGTTTCCAATTTAAATTATAATTTAATTCAAATTAATAATTTTTAAATATATAAATTATTTCACATGGGAACTGATTATTTTATATATTAAATTATATTGATTATTTCTCATTTTAAAAGTAAATTCTATTCTGATTTAATTTTAATTCATTTAGTTTCAAAAAATATTTACATTAAATATAAATTTATAGATAATTTCTTATTTAAATTATAATTTAATTGAAATTAATTATTTATAGTTTGTTTCACATTGGAAACACTTATCTTATATATTAAATTTTATTGACTATTTCTCATTTTAAAAGTAAATTCTAATATGATTTAATTTAAGTTTAATTAATTCATTTTATTTTCCATATATATATTTGTATTAAATGTAAATATATAGATAATTTCTGATTTAAATTCTAATTTAGTGAAAATTTACTGTTCGTAAATATATGAATTCTATTTGACAGAAAATGTAATTATTTCATTAAGAAGTTTCAGGATAAATGTCCACAAGAACATAAGACTTTTTTGGTACATGAGAAAGACCACAAGAACATAAGACTGAATACACGTAGGAGAGGCGTTAAGCCATTTCTCATTGTAAATATATAGATTCTTTCACATTGGAAATAATTATTTTATATATTAAAATGTATTGATTATTTCTCATTATAAAAGTAAATTCTAATCTTTTTTTTTGTTACAAGAGGAAAATCTGATTTAATTTTTATTCATTTAAGTTTCCAAATATATTTATATTAAATTTAAATATATAGATAACTTCTGATTTAAATTATAATTTAATTGAAATTAATTATTTATAAATATATAGATTGTTTCAAATTGGAAACACTTATTTATATATTATAATGTATTGATTATTTGTCATTTCAAAAGTAAATTCTAATATGATTTAATTGTAATTAATTTTTTCCATATTTATTTATTATTAAATATAAATATATAGATGATTTATGATTTAAATTCTAATTTAGTTGAAATTACCTATTTGTAAATATATAGATTGTTTCACATTGGAAATGCTTATTTTATATATAAAAGTTTATTGATTATTTTTTATTATAAAAGTAAATTATAATATGAATATTTTGAACGTAAACATATAAAAAAATACTTGATGAAATCAAATAAAAATTATCAAATTTTTCCAAGTGTAACAAAACAAAATTAATAAAATATATTGATTTAATTTTAGACTTATTCATTGTGTTAGACCATTGCAACTGTCAATGCTTCTTCCACTTTTTGAACAAACACAAAGGAGAAAAGTCATATGGAAAGGCCTTATTTATTTTGGTATGAAAAAACAAACACCAAAATTTAACATAGAGTCTATCACTTGAAACATATATTTTAGACTTGATACCCTTACACATTAATATTCCAAAAAATTAAAATATAGTAATTGAATTTAAAAATATATATTTATTAAAAATGAAAATATAATTTATTTATTTATTTCGTATTTCAAAAAATAAAAATATCAATTAATTTATTTCAAATTCTAAATAAATAAAAATAAATAATTGAATGAATTTATTACAGATTTTAAAAGAATGGATTGATTTATTTTATGATTCAAAAAACCAAATAAAAAGAGATAAATAGATTGATTTATTTCGAATTTTGAATTGAATGAAATGACTAGGAACAATGTCCTATAAGTATTGATATAGGCGGTGACACTTGTGCAATTTCATTATGCTTTACGATATTAATATATGGATTTGAGTTCTCTGAAAGAAACTGTATGATGAATTTCAAGTACCATACAGGATAGTGTTATCTTTTTTTACTTTGATGAATGTTGCTTCCTGTTCGGGAAACACTTCCCACCTTTCTTAGTTGTGCTATCATCTTTATGGGGTTTAACTTACTTACCACTACACTAATACATTGTTGATCATAAGATAAAATACTAGACCAATACCTTGTTGATAAGATAAAATAATTTTAATGGTTGCCTCTCTCTATAAAACTCTGTTATACGATTCTGCCTGGGTGGCCGCCGCACCGCTCCCCCTCCTGGTGCCGCGGCAACCCCCCCACCCTCGAGCTCTCTCTTGTCATTTGCCTTTCCTTTCCTTACCCATGTTTCCTTTCTCTCTAACCTGATTTGATCTCTCCCTTGCGCCGCCTCCAGCGTGTTTTCTCCTTCCCTTTTCCGTAATTCTTGCCTCCTGGAGTTTGGGTTCTTTGCTGGGGTCGTTGGTCCTTCCGGATCTGGGTGCGATGGGGTTATTTCCGTACGGATTTGGCTTCGTTGGGTCCAGTTGTAGCTGGCTTGCTCGTGGGTGTCGGCAATGGTTCTTGGGGTGTGCAATGATAGTTCTGGGCGGCTTGTTCTGGGTATGTGCGGCAATGGTCCTGGGCGTTTCTTTGCTCAGTCTCGGTTTTGATGGGTGTTCTGCTTTGACAAGCATCCCATGGCCTTATATGTTGTTCTGGGACGGACGGAGAAGACCCCAAGGGGACGACCGGTACCCCCTAGTATGGTCAGTGCCCGATCAGGATTACCGGGGGAAGGCCCCCAAGGGGACGACCAGGGAAGGACGTCCAGGCCCTGTACCACAAGCAGGGCGACATCCTCCCCCGACCCAAGAACCTGGACCCCACCACCTAAAGGTTGACCTAGGCCCACCCTACGAAACTAGGGTAGTTGGAAGGTGGGTCCCTAGGCAATCTAAGTCGTTGGATCACTGGAAACAACATGAGGAGCAGAAGGATCCAACGACCCTTAACCCACCGGTACGGACCATGCATGACGTTGCATGGCTCCAACCCTAATTCCCCAGCGTGTATATAAGGGGGGCTACACATCCACTCCAAGGTACGTTATTCTCTTCACCTCAACACTTACTCGATTCCCCTACTCACTTTGGCATTGGAGTCCCTTGCAGAAGCCTCTCCCGGGATCGCCCAGCTCGCCAGTACACCAGTCCTACTGCCCCAGCACCCCGTGATCTTTCCCGATCATTTGGCGTCGTCTGTGGGCATCGAGTAAACTTTTCCTCCGCCACGTGCCGTCAGAGACAGGAGCAGCTACGAGACGCAATGGTAGAAACCCGACAGACTTCTCGCCGTTTCAACCAAACTCCCGAGGGCCATGTGGAAACGCTTGATGAGTCCGCGAACCGACAACCCTCCCCCCGACCCCAGAGGACTACCCCTCCAACTCCGCCTCGGAGACGATCCCCGGAACCAGGGATCCTCACCCCCCACACCGCGCACGAAGCCCTGTGCAGGCTGGAGGCTCGGGTTAAGGCGATGGAGGAGGAGCACCCTCCGGAGGTAGGGCAGGAGCGCAATGTCCAGGCCCGCAACACTCGGGACGAAATCCGCATCCTCCGAGCGCGTCTCCGCCAGCTGGAGGAACTGGAAGAACGATCTAGACAAGATCCGACGTTCTCTCAAGAGGGGGAGACGGGAAGGAGACCCCTCACACCTTCAAACTACCAAGACGACCATGTCAGAGAACAGACTACGGAAAGAGCCGTAAACCAGCCCTCACATCACCGCAGGCATCATTCCCCTCGCAGGAGTTACTCCGGACGAAGGAGCCCCATTTCCACCAGGGAACCGCTCAGGGACCCGGCACGCCCGCACAACGCCCTGGTTACCCTGCCGCAAACGATCAACGGCCCTCTTTCTCCAGACATCATGGAAACCCCTTTCCCCCCAGGGTGGTCAAGACCTAAAATGAAACTCTATGAAGGTGACTCCGACCCGACTGAGCACATTAACTTCTTCGTGGGAGCCATGCAGTATGCCGGAGCTAGCGACCCGATCTACTGCCGTTGCTTTCCGATGAGCTTGGGGAAAGGCCCAATGAACTGGTTCCAGAACCTCCCCAACAACTCCATTCACAACTGGGAACGGGTCATGACAATTTTTTTAGCCCAGTACTCCTCAGTGAGGAACATTCCGAAGTCAGAAGAGACCCTGGCCCTGATCAAGCAGGGCGAGAAGGAATCCCTGAAGGCCTTCCTTAACCGCTTCAACAAAGAAGCCGGAGACATTCCGGACCTCCTTCCCCAGGTCCGCCTAATCTTGGTACGACAAGCGCTCAGACCAGGTCCTTTCTTGACTTCCCTGGATGGGAAGAAAGCCAGGACACTGGAAGAATTTCAAACCCGATTAGAGAAATACATTAACATGGAGGAAGCGGCGACACTAAGGTCAACCAATCAAAACCCGACCCATAAGCCCACTGAGAAAACCCGGGACCCCGGCGAGACTAAGCGTGATCGCGAACCTCGACGGAAGAGCCAAGATGACAAAAAGCAAAAACGGAAGAAGTTCGATAGCTACACCCCCTGAACTCTTCCCTCTCCCGCATCTTACGGGAGAGAGCCTCAACCGACCTCAGGGATAGACCCCCACCACTACTCACGCGGGGGGATAAGCTGGATTCAAAAAGGTTCTGCGATTTCCACGACAGCCCCGGCCATAACTCGGCCTTGATCCACTTTGTAAAATAACCCACCCCCACTAGAATGAATCTCATCTGGGACCTTGCTGTCGGAAATGGCCAATCAAATCGACTCCCCACATGGTGAACGACCATGGCGCACTGATACTTGCTAACTGCTATGGCGGTGCTTTCGGTAAATCCGCGAAGACCAGGAATTTCTCACACTTCTTGACAAATTATGTGTAGTCCCTTCTCATGGTTGGCCAATAGAATCCGGCCTGCAAAACCTTGCACGCCAAAAACCTTCCTCCGATGTGGCTAGCACAGCCTCCCTCGCGTACTTCCGACATTACCGCCAGATGTTTTTCTGGTAGTAAACATTTTAGAAGTGGCGAGGTAAACCCCCGGCAAAACAGGTGATAATCCAGCAACGTAAAATGGCTCGCCTCTCGCCTCTGTTCCTTTGTGTGCTGCTCCACTTCACTTGACTCTCTCGCCAGGACGTCTATAATTGGATCCATCCAAGTTCTTTGGTGCTCTGTACTTTCAACAAGCTCGCCCTCAATGCTCGGGAGGGCTATGGTTTCCTGAATCATGCTTCGATTGTTTCCGGGCTTTCTGGTGCTCGCCAATTTGGCCAGCGCGTCCGCCCTCTGATTCTTTGTCCTTGGAACGAATTCCACACTTACTTCTTGCAGGCTGGCCAACAGGAATCACACGCGCTCTAAGTACTTAATTAGGTTAGGCTCCTTCACTTGGAAAACTCCATTTACCTTATTCGCTACCAACTGAGAATCCGTCCTGATGAACAGGTTGTCAATCTGCACCTCGATTGCTAACTTCAAACCAGCAATCAATGCTTCATACTCCGCCTGATTGTTGCTCGCTTTGAATTCGAACCTTAGAGATTGCTCTAAAGTGAGCTCCCCAAGTCCTTCCACCTGCTCCACTCCCATTTTCCTTTGAGAACCCATCTACAAATAACGTCCACTAAGTGCCTACCCTTTCGCCGGGCTCCGGTGTCAGCTCTACCACAAAACCCACCAAGTTTTGCGCCCCGACTCTCCCACGCTTGTCGTATTGCAAACTATATTCCGACAAATCTACTGACCATGCCACCAGCCTACCTGACAAATATGGCTTCTGCAAGACCTGTCTCAAGGGTAGATCAGTTCTGACTTGGAAACTTTGAAAGTAAGGTCTCAAACGCCTGGCGGTCACAAGAACGGCCCAAACCGCCTTCTCTATCTTCTGATATCTAATTTCCGCCCCTTGTAACGTGTGACTCACAAAGTATATGATATTCTTCTCGCCATCCACTTCCTGCAAGATTACCGAGCTGACCGCATTGTTCCCAATTGAAAAGTATGGGTGGAGGGGGTGTTCTTGAATTGGTTTTGATAAGATGGGGGAGTGGACAGGAGCTCCTTCAATCGAGTAAAAGCCTCCTCATATTCTGGAGTCCATTCAAATGTTGTGTTTTTCTTAAGGCATTTGAAGAATGGAGCGGACTTGTCTCCTGAGTGAGGAAGGAACCTCGAAAGGGTTGCGATCCGCCCTGTCAGGTGCTGGACTTCCTTCGCATTCTCTGGACTTCTCATCTGCTGTATCGCCTTGCATTTGTCTGGATTTATTTCAATTCCCCTGGATGTAATCATAAAGCCCAGAAATTTTCCGCCCTGGATCCCGAAGGAGCACTTCTCCGGGTTTAGCCTCATGTTGTGCTTACAAATCTCTCCAAAGACTTCGGACAAATCTGCATGATGGTTCTCCCCCAGTACTGACTTGAAGATCATATCATCTACATAAACTTCCATGTTATTTCCGACTTGGTTAGCGAAGACTCGACCCATTAACCTTTGGTAAGTCGCCCCTGCGTTCTGCAACCCAAACGACATAGTTTGGTAGCAATAGTTCACCCTGGCGGTCATGAACGCAGTCTTGTCTTCATTAGATGGGTGCATTCGGATTTGATGATAGTCAGAATAAGTGTCCATCAAACTCAACAACTCATTGCCCGATGCCCCATCCACCAACTTGTCGATACTTGGTAACAGGTATGAATCCTTTGGGCATGCCTTGTTTAAGTCTGTGTAATCCACACACATTCGCCACTTGCCATTGGTTTTCTTCACCATCATGACGTTCGCCAACCATGTGGGGTACTTGATTTCACGGATAAACTCAGCAGCTAGCAGCTTGTTCACTTCTTGCTGCACGACCTTCTCCCTTTCGTCGCCCATCCGCCGACGCAACTGGGAGACTGGTTTAGTACCCGGATTCAACGCCAAATTATGACAAATGAAGTTCGGGTTTATCCCTAGCATGTCCTTATGACTCTAGGCGAAAAGATCTAGATTGTCCCCCAAAAATTTTCCTAACTGCGTTTCCTGTTCCTCGATGAGCCTCGTTCCTATCTTGAGGACCCTGTCACCGAACCTCAATTCCTTAGCTTCCTCAATTGGCGTTGGCCTGTTCAATCGCCCCTCACCCCTCGGATCGAGATTCTCCTCTAGGGCTTTGATTTTGTGGCACCTGTGGCCTGTTGAAGCGTTCCTCTTTCCGTAAATCTCTAAAGCATTGTTGTAACACTCTTGAGCTCGTTTTTGGTCTACCCTAATCCTTCCTATCTTGCCACTAGGCAACGGTTTTTGACCACTAAGTGAGCTGTCGAGATTACTGCACACATCTTGTTGAAGGTGTTGCGCCCAATGATCATGTTGTAGGATCCCACTACTTGCAGTACACGATACCGCACCCTGAGCGCTTTGGCGTTTTCATTCTCGCCGAAAGTTGTGTCCAAATCCAGGAACCCAAACTTGCTCGCCGGAGAACCCCACGAGGGTTCCTGTGTAAAGAGTCAAATCGCCATCCGTTAAACCAAGATGATCAAATACATCCCCATAGATGATATCTCCTGAGCTGCCCTGATCCAAAAGTACATGCCTGATGTTTAGATTATTGATTCGCAACATGACCACGATTGGGTCATCTAGGTGAGGCCGGATCTCAGCAAAGTCCTCTGTTGAAATAATAATATCAGAGTTCAACGCCTTCATGTGTCACTTCCTTTCCGCACAAGTGTCTTCACTTTCGATGGTTGTCGGCGATCGCCTCGATCATGACGTCTCAAGCGTCCTGCCTTAACCAACTTCTCAATGCCCTTTCCCAAGGCGTGGCAATCATTGGTGTCATGGCCTACCGCGCAGTGATATTCGCACAATTTCGTCACATCAACGTCTCTCGGCGGGCGCTTGGGCAACCTTGGATCACCAATCATATGCACAACTTTTAGCTCCCGAAAAATGTTTGTTCGGCTGGCGTTGAGCACCACATTTTCCTCGTCCCCCCAGCTAGTTCCCTGATGTCCCTAGCGGCGACGTCATTCCTCGTTTTCTCACCACCATGGTGGCGCTAGTTGTTCCTTGGTCGGTTTTACTGTCAATTTATTTTTCTTGCCACCGCGTCTTTGCTTCCCAGGCTGCTTAACTCTAGCTCACATCTCTTCCCTCGCGCGGTTGCGCTTGAATGTATCATCCTCCTCATCAAAATGTACATGCTCGCCCGGGACCGAACCTCCGTCATGGAACGCGTCGGTTTCCTGCTTAGCTTGCTGTTTAATGGTCATGGCAACAGTCCATTCTTGAACGCTCGCGCGAAAGCGCGCGACTCAGATTCATCCACTTTCGTGGAAGCCGCACTGAAACGCACCACATACTACTTCAATGTTTCGCCCTCAACCTGGCGCACACTATACAAATCATCTATAGTAACTTGCTTGACTTTACTTGCAGAGAACTGAATCAGGAATTTCGATGAAAAGTCGTGAAAATTGGTGATGGAGCCGCACGACAAGGTTGTAAACCATGCCATCGTCGTTCCTTTGAACGTTGAAGGAAACATCCTACACTTAACCGCATCCAATGCCACGCTGATCACCATTTTTGTATTGAAATAGAGAAGGTGATCTTTCGGATCGGTTTTGCCACTGTAAGATTCCAACACTAGGTTCTTCATGTTGTCCGGAATAGAAACTTCCCTTACCTCCGCTGAGAAAGGTTCAAATTCTGCAACCGCTTCCGCCTCACGAACAACTTCATCCTTCTGCTCCTGGCGAAAGAAATCGAGCTACTCCTGGAGATAATCATTATGTCGCCGTATACTATCAACGTTGCGCATCATTTGTCGCCAGTCTCTCTGAGTAACCGCCAAATGCGGTGGAGGAGGTGGTGGAGCCGATCGCTCTTGTTGTACCTCCCCGCTCTGTTCCTGCTCCAGCTGAACACTTCGTCTTCGACCGCGAGCTTCCATCGAAAATTGGTCTAAAAATGCTGAGAATCAAGAAATTCCACAAAATGCAACTGTGTAATCAATCCACGTGATCCGGGAATAAAAATTTTATGGATCCCCACAGACGGCGCCAAATGTTCTTGCCATGAACAATGAGATAGGGTATAGTACCTATAGTTGAGGGATTGCACTAAGAGAGAGAATCTAGAGAGAGTAATCGCTCAAGAGAGAGAAAATAACTGAATCATGAGTGTGTATTGGTCAAGTGAGAGTTGGGCCTAGTATGCTTAGCTGCCTCTGTTGGGCCGGTTGGGCCTCACGGGAGGAGGCCATATCTCCCCTGGGGGCTCGCCCAGTCCAGAGTATATATATATATATATATATATATATATATATATATATCCCTAAGAAGGAAATTGTTGATTGTTGATTTGGGAGATTGATCAATTTCTTACTATATCTGATTAATCATATGGTTCCAACGATAGAATGAAGATAAATTTGTCTTTTGCTTTAATGAAGTTGGTCACTTCTCTATTAAGGCTTACTGTTTGGTTGTAACAAAATATTTGGTGATAGTGGCTGGTATGTCCCAAAATGGATAGCGAATTATATCTTCTAAACAGAAGTTGATAATAAGAGAAAGGGCTTTGGAAGATAGAGAGATTTGCTCAATGTGTGGTGAGGAGACAGAATTCACCGAACACTTGCTACTTCATGGTCACTACTCATTATCATACTACCTTTATTGAAACTTTACCATTAATTAGAAGATTTGGTGTATATGTACCATTGGGTTGTATATTGTAAACTTTTATTCTTTATTTCTTGATAGCAAGTTAAGGATTTTTTACCCTTTTAACTATTTCATGCACTTTTAGTCATAATAGTTTGTCATCGATTAAATTTAATGAGACGGATTTTACAACTTTAGTGTTGTTATGTAATTCTCTCTATATCTTAATATGGATTTAATTTTAACATGTTATGTTTGACTTTCTAAAATATTGTGAGGTTCAAGTTTCTACAATTGAAACAGAATAAAGGTTATATTGTTGGGTCATCATTTACTGGTGATGTGGAAGTAGTGAATCTAGTAAGTTCTGCAAAATTCTAAGCAATTTTAGAGACTAAATATATAGGAAAACATTACTTATTTGTACAAAATTTTCCTAATTTCTTCATTTAGATAACATCTAACACAACTATGTGTGACTGAAGTAACTAAATTGCATCACATAAGAGTAATGGTTTTTATTGATGTTATTGATGATCTACAAGCAAAAGAAATGAAAAATACTTGTATGAAACATTAATTGTTTCCCAATTGCCACTCTTTTTATGGGGGACCCAAATGCAGTAAAGAACAAATTTTATGTTATAGCATTCTTCTAAAAAATAGGGAGACACTAGAGTGAATAAAGCCCAACCTTGTTTCTGATGCAAAGAATTGCAACATCATCAAGTTATCCCAAAATTTCTTCAGTTTCATTTTTTTTATTGAAGATTAAAGTTCATAGCTTCTTTTAATGTTTCATACCAACAACAAATAGATTCATTCCATCAAAGATAATTAATATCTTTTTGGAAATGTAGAGAATCCTATTGTGGCCTTTATATGTATTTCGACATACAACATGCAAGTTTGTACGAAGTGCACTCATTTTGAAGATAAACCACGAAAAGAATTTTATTATATAACCCAAATATGAGAAGTCTAACACATGAGATACGTAACAGATTAAAATGAAGTTGCAAGTAGAAATATATAACAAAACAATTTTTCTAGGAAGGAGAAAAAAATTCACAACTTCCCTTTGACTATCAAACAAAAAGTTGACAATAGTAGTTATCTCCTGGTGCAAAGTTCTTCAGCTCTTCATAGGTAGTCAGTCTCTGTCCTCATTCTTGTTTCAACATTTCAATTCACCATTTGATGGTATCTGCAAGCAATGAATTAAACATTTAAAAGATATTTATCCATAACAAAATATTGCACATAATTTTATTTCTTAAACAAATGTAAATCATCCACATCATAAGACATTGCAAAAGCACAATAATTCAAAGTCAAATTCAAATTGTATGAATAATGAAAATATATTTTGTACCTGGAATTTTAGACTTGTGATTGTAGCTCTTAATAGCTTATCTCCAATTATCAACCTCAACTCCTTCACAAAATCATCACGAGAAATATGTTTGACCTGAACTAGAACGATTTTCATATTAGAGATATTTCATCAAAAAATACATATAGAAAATACTTTGGTGTTATTGTGCATACCTTGTATAGTTCATAATGTGAATTAATAAGACTAATATCACTAGGAGGAACCTTGTCACTGATAGCAGAAACAAGCATAGAAAAAGGAAGCCGAGGAGATTTTGGAATTTTAGGGTGCTTGCAACCCCATTAGTAGCTATTCCCTGAGGTATCCCACAATCAAAGAAAGTTACTCAAATAGGCATTAAAATGATTTAAAATCATAAGACAAATCAAAAAATGAATAAACCCCGACAAGCTTTACATAAACACATGAATATGTTTATCAAGCAATTAACCTCACACAAAATATACTAGAGGAAACAAAATGATTTATTAAAAAATATTTACATGATCACATGCCTTAAATTGTGCAGTTCCACTAATAAATTGTTCCACAAAATAAAGGCATATCGAGCTAACCACTTTTGATTTTTTTATAGTAGAAACCAGAACATCATTCCTATTAGGAAAATTTTAATCTTGAAAAATTATATTTAAAATATAAGGTGAAATCATTTTTAGATGAAAAATACCTTTAAAAAAATGGCTTGTTACATAGAAAACTTGGAAAAACAAAATATGGAAAACTCATATCAAGTAACTCACACTATCCACTGAAGAGACTGACTGTAATAGGTCACTAGATCCATCACTAGCCAAATTGGAGATAGAAGAATTAGTACAGGAATCGTTATTCTCTCTCACATTTCCACAAAAATGTCCTGTAATAAAGCATCATGTATTGAGGATCAAGAATAAACTTTTATTGAAATAAATAACACTATATCTTAGTAGGTACTAGGTTGGTTGTGTCATTGAAACATAATGAAGCCAATTGTTGAATATAAGGGATCTCAACCACAAGGAGATAACAATTTATGGACGAACCTTTGTTTCATAATACCAAAATATGTTATAAATTTTCATCTAAATGGAAACAATGAATCATATATATCATGTAGTTTGCCTATATTCAAAACATATGTCGATAGCATGCACAAAGAAATTTAAGGTGTATATTACCTTCAGCATCCCCAAAGACCTTGAAACTGATAACAAATTCTGGATAAATGTGAGTGTTCATATTCATATTCCACACTATATAGTATCTTGGGCATTCGATATCATCTACTCCAGTATCATATTCAGAGTTGATGGGTTGAAATTGACCAGTGGAGGTTCCAATTCTAGTACGAAGAATTTTCATGTTCCCCATTATTAAGCGACAAAGGACCAAATGTCGAACACCATTTTCATCAACATCACAATAACGAGCACTGCAAATATGCAAAAAAATTATCTTATTGTTAGTATACAAAAGAATTATTTTTAAAATTTGATCATCTTGTAACTAACCTGGCATAAGGGCAGGTAACAGCTGCAAGATGAACACCAGCTCCATATGTGCATTTGGTTGGTGCACAATGACCAAGTCCATACTTCATCATTGTAGATAATTCTCCTTTAGAAGAAGGAAGCCAAGCATATCGAATATTTGCATCGCCATGTAGTTCTTTTGTAACTTTAGCTTGAGTCCAGAATAGCTCCAATCGTGTTTGCATTGATGCACTTGAGCAGTGGTATGTCTCTACTATCTCAAAATCAATACTGCCAAAACTACTCATTCCATTGAGGAACATATTTTGTACATAATCCAAATCCAACTTCTCTTGTATAAATTCAGCGTACGGAACTAAACCTACCTTATTCTGCAGAATGGATTCACCAACATTTCCACAACCCAATCTGTTCATCCTAGACAGAATTTTCACTTGAGTATCATTAACTAACACATCGGGTTTCCCACTAGATTCCCTCAACTTGGACTCATCAACCTCATTTACTTTGATTTCAATACATAATTCTGTGCCCTCATGTTCGCACAAGTTATAAGATTCAACAGTAGAAGCAGTACATACTTCAGGGAAAAAGCAGCCATCTACCTCATCAATCCAAGCTATTGGTTGTTGCAAACCAGTTTTCAAGTCCACCTGACACATGTGCAAAAAATCTAGTATAAGCTCGCAGCCATTAAACCCTATTTCCACAGCTGCATTTCTTATTTCAAAATCATTGTTAACCAAATTAACAACATCTCTAGGATAATCCAACCATTCACCATTATTGTAGAACATCACACGTTTAGGTCTTCCACTCTTCATATAGTTCATATAATACATAAGAAAGGATTGTCCATAGTGAAGACCAACAATTGTCTTTTTGCTATCATGATCTTCCGGTCTCCTTTTTCTAACAACCCCGCTTGTGGGTGATGCAAGTGATAATTGTTGATATATTGTTGGTTGCGAAGCTTGCTTTAGATTTGCACCGCAACCAGTAACTTGCTTCAGCTCAGCTCTAGCCTCCTTTTCTGTACTAGATAAATATCTATAAATACACAAATATAAAAGCTAACATTAAGTAAGAAAATAGAATCCTTAACCTTTAGCAGGTTTAAAGACATTGTGGCAGCAATGGTGTACATTATGACATCAAGAATATCCGACAACCCTTAATGTTTCAAGCTTTTGAGAATATTAGACAAATATATAGGATCATGTTAAACTTGACGTAATAGATAATGATGAGTTAATTAATAAAAGTAATCATTGTATAACAATCAAGAACTCCGAGACACTTGCATAGATAAAATATTGCAAAATTACAATTTCTAAAAAGAATTGAAAAAATAGAATGTCTAACTTCAAAAACACAAAAAATACTTAATAGCATTTAAGTTGCAAGGTATTTAAATTTAATTTTAAGGACTTATCTGGTGGTCAGAATAGAATAAGAGAGTTTGTAACAAAAAAGAATAAGAGAGTTGGATAATGATATGATAGGATAAAAGGAGGATAAACTCTTATCTTGTCTTGTATAGTTGTATTTGGTATGGACAACATAGTGATAAGATGTGATATAATTATATAAATAATGAGAAAGTGACAAAATTTCTCTTAGAATAAAAAATACATAAGATCTTTTAAAATTTATTTTTAAAAGTAAACAATTTATTAAAAATATTTTATTATTCTAAATGAGCCTAGGTTTAAAAATTGAATAAATAATTTTTATTTTTATAAGTCAGGCTATTTTTAAATTTAAATTATATCAGTAAAAAATTAATTTCAACTTAATAGGCAGCAACTGATAAATAAAAAAAATTAAATAATATTATTCAAATTATTATTTTTAAATATTCAATATTTAAATTGTAAAAAATTACATAAATAGATAAAATAATAATTTTAAGTAACTAATAGTAGGTGATAAGAAAAATTGATCTAAATTTGCAACTAATAAATTAATATTTATAAAGAAGATAATGTAGTGTACATTATAATCATAGAATTAGGAGTGTTAGGGAAAGGAATCTCAAATCTCCGAACTTGATGTATTTCCTAAACCCATGAAACCATACAAGACTAGTTCAATATCCTGCAAGCTAACTAGTTATTTGTTTCCAAGCTGGAAAAACATAAGAGTACTTTCCCTTTTACATTGCAAAACTTCTAGTGTTTATATAATAGATACTATAAAAACAACCAATCATGTGCATGCTAAAAAACCACACTCTGTATCAACATGCATTGCTTTCAATAACAAAATCAACCCCGATACAATGACCAAAAGCAGAAGATAAAAGAAAAACACGCGTTCTAACAAAAGGAACTCAAGCTCCCAATTGAGAAAATGAAATTGACACCAAAGTTTTTCAAAACACAAAAAATGACTCAAATTATGAATGGAAAGAGAATAAAATAAAAAAAAATGATAGAAAGTTTCGGAGTTATACCTGAGCCTCGAAACACAACAAACAACACACGGAAATACACCTTGGAACCTTACAAGTTTCACAATTGATTTTCTCTCTTATATTGATTGTTTAGAAACTTTCCATCAAATTAGAGAAGCACCAAGTCTTATTTATACAGGGAAAAAAAGTAAGGAGGGCCTGTCGATGATTCAACAAGATATGGAAGGGCCGAAGCGAAAAATGAAGATGGTTGATGAAGGTCAACACATCAACTAATAGTTTAAGGAAAATGTTTCTTGTTATGGAAGTGAAATATGATTGGTCAATAATTCCTTCAATGTAGGTAACTACATGTGTTTTCTGTCAAACACCGTAAACAAACTCTCCATTATATTTCGTTGAATTTTTTCCATAACATGTAGATAAGCACTCATATCAAATAAATAATAGTCATTAAGACTCTTAAAATGGCTATTATGAATTTAGACTTTTACAACCCATTCTATAAAAACTCATTCTATAAAAGCTGATCTCAAATTAATAATGACCATTATGACTGTTGAAATTAGTTTATGATATCATAAAAGGGAAATTATATAAATTTTTGGTTTAAATTTTAAAATAATATAGAAATACATTGAAAATTGGGTTAAATTATTACAACATTATTAAGTTATATTTTTGAATATTTGAAGTCAATGACTTACATTAGAAAACTATTATTATAATAAAATTCCACTAAAAGATCGTTTGTAAATTTAAAGTACAATAATTTATATTTTTTACGCAACATATTAATAATTATAATCCCAATAAATTAATTTATTTCTAAATGTAATATATTAATTAGATTAAAATTAAAATTATTTAAGTATATCGTCAAATAATAAATTAATTATGTTTTTTTAATTCCAGTTTTAAATAAATTATCTATAATAGGATATTTTTATTAATATTTAAATTTTAAACATTAGTAATATATGATTACAAATTAAAAAAATTAGATTTTATTTTCTAATTTTAGTTTATTTCCTCAAATAATAAGCTTGAATATTGAAGTTTCAAAAAAATCAAATTTACTATTAGCTATATTTTTAAGTAAAAGGGTCATAAATTGTTTTATTTCTAACCTCAACAAAAATAGTTATTTTAAATTTAGTTTATTTCACATAGAAATTATTTTTAAAATTTTAATCTCATCAATTTCATATTTATTAATTAATAAATTATTATGAAGAATTAAAATAAATTAATTCATTTATTACTATTCTATATAAATTATATTAAAATTTTAATTACTTAATATATAGTAAAATCATACGTAAATTAAGTTTTTACCTAAATAATAGGAAAATATTTTATAATTGTTTGTACCTTAGTAAGCAATAAACTAGACTTTATTTTATTTCCTCTGTTTATTTTGAATATTCAAAATTCAAAAATTTATATTTGCTTTTAAATATAATTTTAAGTAAGAACTTCATTCATTTATTTATTTCTATATTCAATGAACAAAATATTTTAAGACATAAATTATTTATGATAATTAATTTAAAATTTTCAAATTTGGTCTAAAAATAAATTTTTTTTGAAGTAATTTTGAAAGTTATTTATAAATAAATGAAAACTTAATTACATTATTTCTACTCTAGTGGTTAATATTTTTAAATATTTAAATTATATAAAAATATTATTAGCAGTTATTACTCAAAATATTAGTTTAAAAATTTTAAGTTCCATAATTCAATATTTAATATTAAATATATTATCATGTAGCATTGAAAAATAAAATATTTAACTTAAATCTAAATTAATTTTTGATACAATAAAATTATGATAGAATTAATTTTATAAATTTAAGGTTTAATCTAGTTTTGAAATAATAGAGAATTTTAATCTATTTATTTATACTTTATTCATTTAATTTTTTTATTTACTTAATTTTGATTTTAAAAAATAATTTTATTGTTTATTCGTTAGAATTAATTTGTATCTAACGAATGTTGAACCTTTGTAACGCATAGCTCTTCCACCGGAGAATTGCCAAACCTCTCCAGTACCACTGTCCCAACGCTGCAGTTAGCATCTAAGGCAATATCATCCTACTGAGACGCCAATGCTATGTCCTCCGCCAATGTTATGTCCTCGACTATGTCGTCCCGTCCAGAACCGACATTGTCCTGATCTGACCCCTCTATAGATGAACTGTATCGCTTAATCGGTGTTGAAGGTATTGTTGCAACACACAAAATTTAGCTAACCAAATATCCAAGTCCAAAGAAGCCAAACCCAAATTAAAAAATACATCAAAAGCTAGAAACAGAGTACTTAAAACCAACAAGGTCCTGTGAAACAACAGAACAGTAACATTTCTAGTAAATTCCTCCTTCACGGCTCATCATCCAAAGAAGATAAACAAGACACCCTCAATTAGCTCCATACCATGAGATTATTAACCAATGCACAAGCCAGAACAACCAATCACGGTAGGACAATAACAACTTGAAACCCACAAATGCCAGCATCAGTCCAAGTTTCTACATAATCAATAGCTTGCCATTCCAATATAATATAATACCCCAAACAACCACAACCTTTAAACCACATCCAAAAGCATGAAATCCCACAAGACCAGACAAAACGAGGATACTTACAAACTCTGTTAACAACGAACAATCCCCTCTGTCTCTCAAGTCTGCTGAATTCGCAAGAGAATCATTAAGTACTAGATAAACACAAATCGGATCTCCTCTGTTACACCGTTTCTTAGCCAAATAATCTGCAACAATTTCTCTATAAGTATGTTCTACTCTAATACAATTAACGTCCACCTTTTGTAAGATTCAATTTATTAAAATATATTTTATAATTAAATACATATATTAATTTAGTTTTTTCCTAAATTAATTTAAATTTTATTTATTTAAAATTAATTACATTCTAATTATATTTATTTAAAATTCTAAAATTATTTAGACTTGCTGAAACTAATTATATAAATGTATTTATTTAAATATATTTCAACCTCACTTCAAATCTCTCTTCTAAAATTATTAGTTTATATATATATATATTATACAATAAAAATTACCTAAATTTCTATTTTAAATTTAAATATTAAAAAAATTTAGTATATTGCACGCGCATTGCACGAGCTAAAATACTATACAAGAAAATAAAATGGCTTATGAATACGGGGGAAGATATCTTAATATGGGTGGGTGACGAGCGAGGTTTATTCTCAGTGAAGGCTTTGTGCTATTTGGTGGAGGAAAAATTTCTGAGTACTGTGGTTTGAAATGCTTTGAATTCCTTAAAGCTTTTACTTTAGATGGTCCCCAAGTCTCTCTCTAAGAAATATGTCATTTATCATGACCACAAATTCATCTGTAAATAATTGAATTAATGAGAGGTTTAGGCCAAACCCTGCAGCACAAGTGGCTTGGGCTATCCAATGCTTCTAGCATGTTGTGGGTTCAAACCTAGCACTCACCCTCACCACCTCAACAACCAAAACCCAATGACAGGTTTAGCGGTCAGTATCAAAACATATTTCCACCAACTTTTTTTGGGGATAGACATATTTCTAACAACCTCATATACCAATTTAGTTCTCTTCCATCCAAAATTTACAAACTTTTTATTTTAAGTGATGCTAGGAGGCACGACACCCACGAAAATTAATTTCAACAAATCAGATTCTTTTATGTAGATACATGTGTTGGAACTTAGAGAGGAAATATAGGAAAAGAATTGAGCTAAGAATGAAATGTTCTCATTATTGAAGGAAGAAAGTGTGTACAATATGCCTTTATATAGAAAGGCTAACAACCAAAAAAGAAAACTAAAATACCCATTTACTATTTAGGGTAAACACTAATCCACTAACTAACAACTAACTATGCTTAGTCAGCAGTTTAACGCTCTAAGCTATACACCTCAGCATATACATTCAACCAATTATTACTTGGATTACATTTCAATATTCAACACACCTCCCTAAGCCAAGTACTTCAGAGAAACAACACCCATATTTTTGTTTAAGATGTCTAGCCTATCAGTCTTCAAAGATTTTGTAAATGCATCTACTAATTGCAACTCAGTTGAGCAGTAAACCAGCTTTAGTTGTCCATTATTCACCAATTCTCTCAGGAAATGGAACCTGATTTTCATATGTTTACTCCTACCATGGGAGACAGGATTTTGAGCCAAACTTATTGCTAAGACATTATCTATTAGCAATTCCAGTGGTCTTTGAATCCCTATCTTCAGCTCATTCAAAAGTTCTTCTAACCACTTAGCTTGACATGCTGCAAATGAACTAGAGATATATTCTGCTTCACAAGATGATAGAGCAATAACAGATTGTTTCTTGGAGCTTCATTAAGCTGAAACAAGTTCCCTGATGTGCTTTTCCTATCATCTAGATCTCCACAATAATCTGAGTCAGAATATCTAGTCAAATTCATTATAGAACTCATAGTTTCTTTTCCAAATGGAAATAACAAACCATAATCCATGGTACCCTGCAAGTACCTCAGTATTCTTTTAGCAAGCATATGAGATTTCTTGGGATTACACATATATCTGCTCACCACACCAACACTATAGCTAATGTTAGTTCTTGTGTTGCAAAGATAACTCAGAGATCCAACTATCTGCTTGAACAAGGTTCCATCAGCAGACTCACCATTTTCATCCTTATGCAACTTCACATTTACCTCAATTGGACTTGAAACTGAGTTTCTTGTAGACATATTAAACTTCTTCAAAATGTCATGCACGTACTTCTTCTGATGCATTGCCAATCCAGTTGCAGTCTTAGTGAATTCCATTCCAAGAAAGTAACTACAATGTCCTTGATCTGTCATTTCAAATTCAGATTCTAGCTTCCTCTTGAACTCTTCAATTCTGCCAAGTCTGAACCAGTAACTAACAAGTCATCTACATACAAGCAGACCATGACTAAGCCTCCTCCAGAAGATTCCTTGACATACACACCATGTTCAACAATGCATTTTGAAAATTGCAACCGAAACATGTAGGAATCAATTCTTTTATTCCAAGCTCTAGGAGCTTTCTTCAAGCCATACAAGGCTTTCTTCAGTTGAAAAACCATGCTACCTTACCCTTCTGTACAAATCTGGGTGGTTGGCTCATATACACTTCCTCTTCTAATGGTCCATGTAGAAAAGCAAATTTAACATCAAGTGGAAACAACGACCATCCTCTTGAACAAGCTACTGCCACCAATAACCTCTTAGTTTCAACTCTTGCAACAGGTGCAAATACTTCAGTGAAGTCTATCCCAGGTTTCTGTAAGAATCCTTTAGCAGCTAATCTTGCTTTATGCTTAGCAATTCTGCCATCAGGGTTAAGTTTCTTCTTAAAAACCCATTTGACACCAATCTGGTGTTTTCCATGTGGTAAATCAACAAGTTTCCAGGTCTGATTTCTCTCTATAGACTTCAATTCTTCAACCATAGCTTGCTTCCACACTGTATGCTTTAATGCCTCAGTAGCATCTAGAAGTTCAACTCCAGCCATTAAAGCAAAGTGTGTGAAATCACCTCCCTGGATCAAATCACCCTCATCAGCCACTTCATTGTCCTTGTTCATCTCATAATCACCAAATCTTGAAGGCATATTTCTCAACTGGAAACTGCTTCAGACTAGTAGCTTTGTTCTTCCATTCCAAAACTCATTTTCCAGAACAACATCCCTGCTAATAAGAACTTTGTCCATGGAAGGATCATATAACTTGTATGCTCCTGTAGGGTGATAGCCAATAAACACCATGGATTCACTTTTTTCCTGTAGTTTAGTCCTTTTCTAGTCTAGTACATGTTTGAAACATAGTGAACCAAAGACCTTGAGATGACTAACAACTGGCTTCTTACCAGTCTACACTTCCATGGGTACTTTTCCAGCAAGCTTTTTGGTATGACATCTATTCAGTAGGTAGACTGCATTAGATACAACTTCTCCCAGAAACTTTGTTGCAAACTCTTCTCCTTGGTCATACTTCTAACCATGTCAAGGATAGTTCTGTTCCTTCTTTCAGCTAATCCATTATGTTGTGGAGTATATGGTGTTGTGATTTCATGCTTAATTCCATGCTTCTTACAATAATTCTCAAACTCAGTGGAGGAATAGTCACCACCACCATCAGTTCTCAGAATTTTAAGCAACTTGCCACTCTCCCTTTCAACTGCTGCCTTGAATTCCAGTAACATCACTCTTCAGTTTTATCACATAGAGCCAAATCATTCTACTGAACTCATCTACAAAGATAATAAAGTACTTCCTTCCTTATAGTGATAGTGATTCAAAAGGTCCACAAATGTCAGAATGAACCACCTCTAGTACATCTTTGCCTCTCATACTCAAATTTGTCTTAAATGGCTTCCTAGATTTCTTTCTAGCCATACAAATTTCAAAGATATTCTTAGGCATAGAAGTTATATGCAAACCAGAGACCATACCCTTAGTTCCTAAGTGATGTATGCTCTTAAACTTCAAGTTTCCATACCTTGAATGCCAAAGCCAACAATCATCTCTTGATTCTGCTGCTACTAAGCACTGTGCAGTCACAGTTTTGATGTTGATTTTGAAGGTCTTGTTGTTTGAGAGCTTACTCTTCAAAACTGGCCTCTCTTTGACATCAAACAAATCAAACTATCTATTCTTCAAAATAGCAAAGAAATCTTTGTCAATGAGTTGACCAACACTCAACAAGTTATACCTCATTTCTGGAACATGTAAAACTTCTCTAATCTTTGCAGTTTTACAATATTTCCTGTGAATGACTACAGTACCCTGACCTTCAACCTTCAGAATGCTATCATCGGCAAACTTGACTTTGCTTTTCTTTGATAATGCATAGTCCAGAAACCATTCTTCATGAAGGGTCATGTTCTTGGAACAACCAGTGTCAAGGTACCACAATTCTGGGCTGAAGTTACCAATCTTTTTAGTTGTTGTTTCCATGAGTATCAAGGAATCAGAATCTGAGTCCTCTTGTCCTACACGTGCTTCCTTCTCTTTGTGCTTCTTTAGCTTGGATTTTCAAGCAGGACATTCATATGAATAATGCTCTATCTTGTGACAATTGAAGCACTCAATGTTTCTTTTATCAAATTGCTTCTTCTTGCCATAATTTTTGCCCGAACCTTCTCTTCTTTCTGAGGATTCAGCCTTGTCAGAATCATCGTTGTCCTGATTCTGATTCCATCTTCCCTTGTAGCTTCCTTTCTTATCCATCCACTTCTTGCCTTTCTTTTTATCATCATCCTTATGATGGCTTGAATTCAACGCTTGTTTTGCTTCCTTTCCAGGATACCTATCATTAAGTCTCATTTCATGAGTCTCTAGAGAACTCTGAAGTTCTTCCACCTTCATGTCAGAAAGCTCCTTGGACTCTTCAATGGCAACCACAATAAAATCGAATTTTGATGACAGAGATCTCAATATCTTTTCAACAATCATGAGATCAGTCACAATTTCACCACAACCTTTCATAAGGTTGGTTAGAGTCAAGACTTTGGTAAAATACTCACTAATTTTCCCAGAATCCTATATTTGCAAAATTTCAATTGTCTACGAAGAGTTTGAAGTTTTACCTTCTTCATCTTCTCTCCGCTAGCATGACTTTTGAGAAGAATATCCCATGGTGCCTTGGAGGTTTCAACATTCATGATCTTCTCGAAGTGTGGATCTTCCACACACTACTGAAGCAAGAACAATGCTTAGGTGTCCTTCTTCTTCATCTCCTTGTATGTCGCCTTCTGTGCATCACTGGCATTCTCCAAGTACTAAGAAACTATTCTCAACAACATCAAGAACATCCTGGAATCCAAAGAGGGCCTTCGTCTGGACAACCCATCGATCCCAATTTTTCTCAGTGAGAATGGGAAGGGTCATGCTTGGAAGATTCCCATTACCAGCCATTGAATGCGCTACAAGATTGATGAAGATTCACCAATATTCCAGAATCGAGGTTGAAAGAATCAAGATTAGTGTTATTCTCGCAAAAACACACCTTTCTTTCAGTCAGAGATCAACTCAATCTCTAGAAGAGACTTGCAGCTTGAATCTCTATAACTCATATAACATATCTGTAAGATCAAGTTTTGATCTAGTAGTACAACTCTATGTTTTGATGATTACAAGTTAACCTTTCGATATGAACAATTATGGTACTCTAACGTGTTTTTCTGAGTGTGCTATTTACAGGCTCTGACCTCTATCTTATCTCACACAAATCAGAAGCACTATGCTTAGAGAGTGACCCAAGCAACGCTTTCGCATTCTCCATGTTCAGTCTGAACAGTGGAAAAGCTTCAGAAGATCTGAAGAAAATCAAGCTCTGATAAGGACTCAGCTCACTTGAAGCTCTAATGATCAAGAAGATCTGACAACCCAGAGACTCTGAAGGCTCAGAAGTTTTGATGGTGTAGAAGACTCTGATGATCCAGAAGCTGAAGAGTGAAGACTCTGAAGTCCAGAAGCAACTGGCTCTGAAGACCATGTACTGATCCTCTGAAGTGAAGATCAGAAGGTACAACGGTCAAAGGATCCAAGCTTCCCTCTGACTCTGATCAATCAGCTTCACAAGTTCCAACACGAAGCGCTCCTCTGATCATAAGTCTACGAGGTTAAGGTCAAGTCACTATCCAAAGTACAAAAGCAAAGTGTACTATCCTGACGACCTACCTAACATCCTCAGCCACAGCAGAAGCTGGAATTTTCAGAACTGCCCTCCAACGGTAGCATTTCCATGCAACGTTCAACCCTAATCCTTGGAGTATAAATAGAGGCTGAAAATTGAAAGAAGTGGCTAGAAGCACTTACACACGCGCAAGAAATATTCAAATCCTTCTAAGCTTTCTTTCATCTTGAATTTCATTGTGTTTACAATAAGCTTGTTAGAAGCACTTTCTTTGTAAACAAGAACTTCATATACAGTTGTATAGTTTGCCTTTAGGAGATCAAGGTTGATCGGATCCTAGAGAAGACTAAGAGAGTGAATCTTAGTGTGAGCTAAGTCAGTGTATTGTTAGTCACTTGTAGGTTTCAAGTGCAGTTGTAACACATACCTGATTAGTGGATTGCCTTCATTCTAAGAAGGAAGAATTCACCTTAACGGGTGGACTGTATTAGCTTGAGGCATTTATCAAGTGATCCAGGATAAAATCCTTGTGTGCTTTTCTATCTCTTATCTTAAGCACTTCTTGAGTCACGAAAAGATTTGATAAAAATCTTAAGGTGGAAGTTTTTATTTAAAAACGCTATTCAAACCCCCCCCTTTCTACCGTTTTTCATACCTTCAATTGGTATCAGAGTGCAAGTTCTGATTACCACACCTAACAGTGTTCAGTGATCCGGGCCGGTGTGAAAAACAATGGCTACCACCAGTGAAACACAGAAAGATGGATACAATGCAAAGCCTCCTATGTTCGACGGTCAAAGGTTCGAATATTGGGAAGATAGACTCGAAAGTTTCTTTCTGGGTTTTGATGCAGATCTCTGGGATATTATTGTGGATGGCTATGAGCGTCCAGTTGATGCAGAAGGCAAGAAGATCCCAAGGTCAGAGATGACTGCAGATCAAAAGAAGTTGTACTCACAACATCACAAAGCAAGAGCAATTCTTCTAAGTGCTATTTCTTATGAAGAGTACCAGAAGATTACAGATCGTGAGTTTGCAAAAGGCATCTTTGAATCCCTGAAGATGTCTCATGAAGGAAACAAGAAAGTCAAAGAATCAAAGGCATTGTCTTTGATCCAAAAGTATGAATCCTTCATCATGGAGCCAAATGAGTCCATTGAAGAAATGTTCTCCAGATTTCAGTTGCTTGTAGCTGGAATACGACCTCTCAACAAGAGCTACACAACAAAAGATCATGTCATAAGGGTCATCAGGTGTCTTCCTGAAAGCTGGATGCCTTTAGTGACATCAATAGAGCTCACAAGAGATGTCGAGCATATGAGTTTAGAAGAACTCATTAGCATTCTGAAATGCCATGAGCTGAAGCGCTCTGAGATGCAAGATCTGAGGAAAAAGTCTATAGCCTTGAAATCCAAATGTGAGAAGGCTAAGTCTGAGAAGTCAAAGGCTCTCCAAGCTGAAGCAGAAGAATCTGAAGAAGCATCAGAAGATTCTGATGAAGATGAGCTGACTCTGATCTCCAAGAGACTCAACCGCATCTGGAAGCACAAGCAAAGCAAGTACAGAAGCTCTGGAAAGGCCAAAGGAAAGTCTGAATCTTCAGGCCAGAAGAAGTCATCAATCAAGGAAGTCACATGTTTTGAGTGCAAAGAATCAGGGCACTACAAAAGTGATTGTCCAAAGTTGAAGAAGGACAAGAAGCCAAAGAAGCACTTCAAGACGAAGAAGAGTCTGATGGTGACTTTTGGTGAATCAGAGTCAGAGGATGTTGACTCTGATGGTGAAGTCCAAGGACTCATGGCTATTGTCAAAGACAAAGGAGCAGAGTCAAAGGATGTTGTTGACTCTGACTCAGAATCAGAAGGAGATCCTAACTCAGACGATGAAAATGAGGTATTCGCTTCTTTCTCAACCTCTGAACTGAAACATGCTTTGTCTGATATCATGGATAAGTATAACTCTTTAATGTCTAAGCATAAAAAGTTGAAAAAGGACTTATCTGCTGCTTCTAAGACTCCTTCTGAACATGAGAAAATTATTTCTAAGTTAGAAGAAATAGTTGCTTGTGATGCCTCTGATTGTAGAAATGAATCCAAATATGAAAAGTATTTTCAAAGATTCCTAGCTAAAAGCGTAGACAGAAGCTTAATGGCTTCAATGATCTATGGCGTAAGCAGAAATGGAATGCATGACATTGGCTATTCTAAACCAATTAGAAATGAGCCTTCTATGTCTAAAGCTAAATCCTTGTATGAATGCTTTGTTCCCTCTGGTACACTATTGCCTGATCCTTTACCTGCTGAAGTTGCTAAACCCCCTCTCAAAAAGGGATCTTTCTCCATGTCTAAATATCATGCAAAAATTCATTTACATTACCATGTTGAGAAACCCAAGGTGATCAGAACCTCTGGGGTAACTAACAAGAAAGGACCCAGAAAGTGGGTACCTAAGGACAAGATTATCTATGTTGCAGATATCCTTGATAGCTCCACTGAAACACCAATCATGGTATCTGGACAGTGGATGCTCGCGTCACATGACGGGAGAAAGGCGTATGTTCCAAGAGCTAAAACTTAAGCCTGGAGGCGAAGTTGGCTTTGGTGGGAACGAAAAGGGTAAAATTGTTGGTACTGGTACTATTTGTGTAGATAGTAGTCCATGCATTGATAATGTTCTATTGGTAGACGGCTTTACTCATAACTTATTGTCTATAAGTCAATTAGCTGACAAGGGTTATGATGTTATTTTCAATCAAAAGTCTTGCAGGGCTGTAAGTCAGATCGATGGCTCTGTTCTGTTTAACAGCAAGAGGAAGAACAACATTTATAAGATCAGATTATCTGAGTTGGAGGCTCAGAATGTGAAGTGCCTTCTGTCTGTTAATGAAGAGCAATGGGTATGGCATAGACGGTTAGGGCATGCCAGTATGAGAAAGATTTCTCAACTGAGTAAGCTAAACCTTGTCAGGGGCTTACCCATGGTGGAGAGTTTGAGAATGACAAGTTTGAGAGTCTGTTTGATTCCTATGGAATTGCACATGATTTCTCTTGTCCCAGAACTCTTCAAAAAAATGGTGTTGTTGAGAGGAAGAACAGAACTCTTCAGGAGATGGCTAGAACCATGCTCCAAGAAACTGGCATGGCTAAGCACTTTTGGGCAGAGGCAGTAAACACAGCGTGTTACATTCAGAACAGAATCTCAGTGAGACAAATTCTGAATAAGACTCCTTATGAATTGTGGAAGAACATTAAACCCAACATTTCTTACTTTCATCCTTTTGGTTGTATTTGTTATGTTCTTAATACTAAGGATAGATTGCATAAATTTGATGCTAAGTCTTCTAAATGTCTATTACTTGGTTACTCAGATAGATCTAAAGGCTTTAGATTTTATAATACTGATGCTAAGACTATTGAAGAGTCTATTCATGTTAGATTTGACGATAAGCTTGACTCTGACCAGTCAAAGCTAGTTGAGAAGTTTGCAGATTTAAGCATTAATGTTTCTGACAAAGGCAAAGCTCCAGAGGAAGCTGAGCCAGTGGAAGATGATCCAGAAGAAGAAGCTGGTCCCTCTGATTCACAATCTCAGAAGAAAAGCAGAATCATTGCATCACATCCTAAGGAATTGATTCTGGGCAACAAAGATGAACCAGTTAGAACCAGATCAGCCTTCAGACCCTCTGAAGAGACCTTGCTCAGTCTGAAAGGATTGGTGTCCTTAATTGAACCCAAGTCCATAGATAAAGCTCTTCAGGATAAGGATTGGATTCTGGCTATGGAAGAAGAATTGAATCAATTTTCCAAGAATGATGTTTGGAGCTTAGTGAAGAAACCTCAAAGTGTTCATGTGATTGGAACCAAATGGGTCTTCAGGAACAAGCTGAATGAGAAAGGAGATGTAGTGTGAAACAAGGCAAGGCTAGTTGCTCAAGGCTACAGTCAGCAGGAAGGAATAGACTACACTGAAACATTTGCTCCAGTAGCAAGATTAGAAGCAATCAGATTGTTGATCTCCTTCTCAGTGAATCACAACATAGTTCTTCATCAGATGGATGTGAAGAGTGCCTTCCTAAATGGTTACATTTCAGAGGAAGTCTATGTTCATCAACCCCCAGGTTTTGAAGATGAGAAGAACCCAGACCATGTGTTCAAATTGAAGAAATCACTCTACGGTCTGAAGCGAGCTCCCAGAGCATGGTATGAGAGACTCAGCTCATTCCTTCTGGAGAATGACTTTGTAAGGGGTAAAGTAGATACAACTCTCTTTTGCAAAACTTACAAAGATGATATCTTAATTGTGCAAATCTATGTTGATGATATAATATTTGGCTCTGCTAATCAATCTCTATGCAAAAAAATTTCTAAGATGATGCAGGCTGAATTTGAGATGAGTATGATGGGAGAACTCAAGTACTTTCTGGGAATACAAGTTGATCAAACATCAGAAGGAACATATATCCATCAGAGCAAGTACACTAAAGAACTTCTGAAGAAGTTCAATATGCTGGAATCTACAGTTGCTAAGACTCCAATGCATCCTACATGCATTCTGGAGAAAGAAGATGCAAGTGGTAAAGTTTGTCAGAAGCTCTATCGTGGTATGATAGGATCACTTCTATACTTAACTGCATCTAGGCCAGATATATTGTTTAGTGTTCATTTATGTGCTCGTTTCCAATCAGATCCTAGGGAAACCCACTTAACTGCTGTTAAGAGGATCCTAAGGTATCTGAAAGGTACCACTAACCTTGGCTTGATGTATAAGAAAACATCGGAGTATAAGCTTTCAGGTTATTGTGATGCTGATTATGCTGGAGATAGAACAGAGAGAAAAAGCACTTCTGGAAATTGTCAATTTCTGGGAAGCAACTTAGTCTCATGGGCAAGCAAGAGGCAATCAACCATTGCACTATCCACTGCAGAGGCAAAATATATCTCAGCAGCAATATGCAGCACTCAGATGCTCTGGATGAAACATCAGCTGGAGGATTATCAGATCCTTGAGAGCAATATCCCAATCTATTGTGATAACACTGCTGCAATATCATTGAGTAAAAATCCTATCTTACATTCAAGGGCAAAGCACATTGAGGTAAAGTATCACTTTATTAGAGATTATGTACAGAAGGGCGTACTTCTTCTGAAGTTTGTTGATACTGACCATCAATGGGCAGATATCTTTACAAAGCCCTTAGCAGAGGATATATTTAATTTTATTCTGAAAAATATGAATATGGACTTTTGTCCAGAATGAAGATGGATCAGAACCTCTGACTATGATACTTCTTGATCAGAAGATGTCTAGTCCAGAAGGTAACTCTATCAGAATGTATGTACCCATTGGTGCTGACTCTGAAGCTGAGACAGTAAACATGTGTCAGTATCTCTGATGCATAGTTCTCTGTGCCCGTGTGACAGTTTGTCATAATGAGTGTTGATGTGCTTCTCTCCTGCGTGTGATATGTGTATTAACTGTTACTATGATGTCTTTAATTTTTAACCGTTGATTTTAAATTGCCTTTTGATCAACAAAGGTTATTTTTAAAAACCCACTATACACACACATTCTCCTACACTTACGGTTTTATCTTCTCTCTCTTCATTTTTCAAACCCTTATCTGCACGATCTCTCTCTTTCTATTCATCTTCTTCCTTTCTACCCAAAACCTTCAACCGCTTTCAAGATGGTGAGATAAACCAGAAACGAAGCTGCAGGTGAAACAACCCAAGGTTCTCAGTTTCCTCATATGGTAGTTGGTCAAGCTACAGGACAGGCAGGTCCTGAGGTTCAGACAACTCAAGCTCCGGTTCAAGGGCAGATGATTCCGATTGCAGAACGGGGCTGTGCCGTTCACTGCGTTTATGCTCCGGAAGAACTCCAGGTGCTTGCTGAATGGAGATTCGACCTGGATAATATAGCTGCAAATGGGTATGATCTTCGTCCTGAAGTCCGTGTTCAAGGCTGGGAAAATTACTTCAACAGGCTTCGAGGACCGGTGTATGACAAATTGGTCAAGGAATTCTGGAAACACGCTGAGTGTGATGATACTCAGGTGGTTTCGTACATTGCTGACAGAAGGATCATCATCACTGAGAAGTCGATTGTTGATCTTCTGGGTGAGCACACTGGCAGAGGTTTCAGATTTCAATTGATTGAATCCAAGTTAAAACCCAGAACAAAGGAAGAGACAAACAAAGCTCTTTACACCACCTACAAACCAGGAAAGAGTGACTACAAGGTTGTGGATCTTCATCCCAAGCTTAGAATCTGGCACAAGATTCTGCTCCACTGCTTCAATCAGAGACCGAAGGGTAGCTCTCCTGACTACATCAATTTCAACCAGAAGGCAATGCTCTACTTTATTCAAGATCGTCAGAAGATCTGTCTTCCATTCTTCTTGTTCTCCTACCTCAAGGAATGCATCAAGAAATCAAGAACCACTGCCTCAAAGAAGTCTGCCATCAAGTACATTCCCTTTGGAAGACTGCTCTCAGATCTTTTCATTGAGAGTAAACTTATAGAAGATCTGACCAAGGCTGGCTGCATAGAGGATTTGACCATGATTGTGAGTGATGTCTTCACTTCCAATTCCTTGAAGAAGATGGGGTTAGTTCAGAAAAAGATTGCTCCTGCTCATGAAGATACTTTAGATGAAGTCAGAAGAAGAAGAATCCCTCTGAATGATTATCCTCTGTGGTCTCAAGCTGACAACCGTGAAGCAATCCTGTGCTACATTGATGATCTGAGGCAGCAAGGCTATGAGATTGATGTGGATGAATTCTTCAGAAGATTGCCACCAGCTCCTGAGTTTGATTCTCCTCCCAAGAGGAAAACTAAGAGAAAGATCATCTTGGAGGAATCCTCTGAAGAGTCTGACTCCGATGCTGTTCTGAAGAAGAAGGCAAAGGCTGACAAGCCTAAGAGGCAGAATGAGGAGCCAAGCAAGCCTGATGATGATAATGATGGTGATAATGATGGTGGTCCCCCTCCTCCAAAGAGAAGAAGCAAGTCAGAATCATGGTGAAGCCTACCCGGGTGGAACCAGTTGCTCAAGTGATCAGAAGGATTGAAACTCCTTCCAGAGTGACTCGGTCATCAGTGCGATCATCAAGTAAGTCTGTTGTTGATTCTGATGATGATTTAAATACATTTGATGCACTCCCCATCTCTGCTATGCTCAAACGATCTTTAAACTCACTCACTCCTATCCCTGAGTCCCAATCAGCTGCACAAACCACTTCTCCACCCAATTCACCAAGATCTTCATTTTTCCAACCTTCCCCACATGAAGCACCTCTCTGGAACATGCTTCAGAACCAACCTTCTAGACAAACTGAACCAACCTCTCCCATTACCATCCAATACAACCCATTAACCTCTGAACCCATCATTCCTGAACAACCAGAACATGAACCCAGAACGTCTGATCACTCTGTCCCTAGAGCATCAGAACGTCCGGTTGTTAGAACCACTGATACAGATTCCTCAACTGCTTATACTCCTGTATCATTCCCTATCAATGTTGCTGATTCCTCACCTTCCAACAACTCTGAGTCAGTTCGTAAATTTATGGAAGTTAGGAAAGAAAAAGTGTCTGCCATTCCAGAGTACTACCTTACAGTACCAAGCCCTAGGAGATACCCTGGCCTGGACCTAGACCAGAACGTCTAGTGGACCCAGATGATCCTATCCCGGCTGATCCCTTACATGAAGCAGACCCCTTAATCCAACAAGTCCAACCTGACCACGTTCATCAAGAGCCCATTCAACCAGAACCATAAAACTTTGTGTCTAACCACTCTTCGGTTAGATCACCACATCCTCAGGTTGAAACCTCTGAACCCAACTGTAACACCCCGATTCCCAGGTGTCACTTTAGTAACCAAAAATAAAACTCTACGCGGAAACAGGTAATTTTTTTTCGATTGATTCCTTTTAAATAAAGCAATAGAAAGTAAAGACATAACCCAACCACTAAACTAACCAGTATACATCAAATATAAGCATGTACAGCCTCAGCTGCACTCCCACGTCACGCGCACTCGCAGTGACTCCAAAGTCGTGTGCCCGTAGGCAAATAGTTACAGATCCAGAAGTGTGAGTAAGAAAGTTATAATTACAATCCACTGGGAGAAAGTCGGCCTCAAAATGGCCTAAGCAAAGACCCCTATGGTCCGACTGACTCACTGTGATTCCTCAGTAAGAGAACCACACAAAAAGTCATGCGTTGGGAACCTACCCTGTCCCAAAAGCAAAACGAGTCAGAGCTCTACACAAGATATGACTCCTGCCTAAACCTACCCTCCAAGTACCAAGTCCACTGCGAACTGAAGTTGGCAAGTTGAAGCTCAGCTCCATGCGTCGTAGAACTCCTTTCGTCAGATGTTCACGCTCGTCAGTCCGGTCCTCCATGACCCTTCCC
Source organism: Lotus japonicus (assembly GCF_012489685.1). NCBI lineage: Eukaryota > Viridiplantae > Streptophyta > Magnoliopsida > Fabales > Fabaceae > Lotus > Lotus japonicus. Next base: position 35,666,981 of record NC_080043.1, on the reverse strand, counting down.
CGGTACGTCGCCCGATGACCCACAAAATAGATCACCCAAGCGGTGGGGGCAGCACGATCCACAAGCTCATACCTGATCCCCCCCGAGGGAGAGACCATCGAACACCAGTCGGCCATCGACATCTGGCAGCAGGCCGACCGCCCAAACACAAACATGCAACCAAAGCCAAGGCGCTAGGGTCAACTCACGGAAATAAGTAGGTATACACTCAACATGTGATATAGGGTATAGATATATATATGTTGTCATATATACATATAGATAATCCTAGCATGTTATGGCTCTAACATTGCTTCAATAAATCAAACAGCACACAATCTCAATCAGCATGAATGTATGCGTGAAATACAATCATGATCCGGATTTGTGACGCGTTCCCGTTCGCCACAAGTGAAGCATTCCCGTTCTTCACTATGGATGAACCATTCCCGTTATTCATCCTGGATGAACCATTCCCGTTATTCATCCTTGGTGAACCATTCCCGTTATTCACCATATGATGAACCATTCCCGTTATTCATCATTTATGCAAGGTGAACCATTCCCGTTATTCACCATGAGATGCACAGGTGAACCATTTCCGTTATTCACCCGATTGATGCAATATGGTTAGCCAAACATCGAATCGCCCTCACCACATAAGTGTTTAGCTCAAACCCAAACTCACAACAAACCCTAGAGTTAGTGTCGGTCAATACAACACAACTCGGAGTAAGTGTCGGTCAATACAACACAACTCCAACAACAAGAATACACAAGGGTCTAGTGTCGGTCAATACAACACAGCCCAAACAACAAGAGCACTAAGTGTCGGTCAATACAACACGGCTCCATCAACAAGATAACCCAAGGGATTAGTGTCGGTCAATACAACACAACCCCAACAACAAAACCCAAAATCAAAGCCAGAGTCAGTGTCGGTCAATACAACACGACTCGGAGTTAGTGTCGGTCAATACAACACAACTCCCACCACAAAACCCACAAACAAAGCCAAGAGTCTGTGCCGATCAATACAACACGACTCGAACAACACTACCAGGAGCACTAGAGTACTCGGTGACTTTCAATCATCACCATAGCTCACCTTAGTGGCTTTCCCCAATTCCAAAACTCTCCAAACCCACAACCAAAGTCGACTTTTCCCCGTCTTTCGCAATCATTTTCTCCTTTAGGTTCCCTATAATTATTCTTTTAGTAAAAACATTTCGAATTGGATTAGTCAGGTTATGAGTTTATTTCTCAAAGTCTAAGTCTCCCAAAGTCTCTAATTTTCGAAATTCTAATCATTCTAAGTTTTCCAAAAACCCTCCAAAAGAAGTTTCCCGGGGAAAGTCTAAGTATTCAAACGAATCCCAACAAATGGCTAAGTCTCAAATCCCACATTTGAACTTGCCTAGGGTTGTTCATCCAACCCGAAATATCAAAGATCACCAGATCAATGAATCTCCACTCCGAAATCGCGTCTAAACGCACAAATCCAACAATATCACAATATCACAAGTTATGGAAAAACATCATAAAAACAACTCATCATCATAATCAATATCAGATAAAGCATAAGTCGAGTTTATCGACGCCTATCATGAAATCATAACTATTATGTAAGTTTCCCTAACCTCGAGCTGCTCCAGCCTCGCAATCAATGGTTCCTTCACTCAAATGCTTTGAAGCTCCTAAAGTTCCTTCAACTGAACCTCGGAGAAAACAAAGCAGAATCCAAACAAAATCGATTAGTTCGATCGCAACACAACACATAAACGATAGACAAAGCATTAAAGCTTCAGAATACGACAATCAGGTACGAAAAGACAAGTTTTCGAAAACGAAAAACTCCCCCCCCCCTAAAGTAATAGCCCACGGCCCTTAAGGAAAAAGAGCTTCGGCTCTTTTTCTTCGATCAAATCTGTTTGCAAGGTAGTTTTAGGGTAAAACTAAGGCAAAGAAACTGTCGGAACAATTTTCGGACAATCGAGTCGAAATACGGCTATCCAGGGGCATTTTGGTCCAAAATAAAAGCTCAAAACCTCAAAGTTATCAGTTCTGAAAACAAATTTGACAGCATTGATCCTGATGACATCCGTGACAACAAATCCTAAAGGCACGAAGTCAGATTACAGCTTTTCGACAATAAAGTTTCGAAATGTGAGACAAAAAGGGTTTTGAATCAATTTTTCAGATCATGAACAACTGAATCGCAATCGGCGATTACTGACAGAGGTTTTGGCTCTTGGGAACCTAGGGAACAAACCCCAACCAAGAAATCGAAGAACTCGGACAATTTTACAAAAAGCTCAAAACTGTGAGCACAGAAACGACTTCAGAAACGCAACGGAAACAGTAATCAGAGGTAGGAATCATGCTAGTTACCTCAATACCTAGAAGTAGGGACGAACTGCACGATGATTGGTCGAGTTTTCGCGAAAATCTTTCTCCCCCAAGCTCCCCTCAAACTCGCGGCCCCAAGAGAGTGAAAATGAAGATATTTTGAACTTTTGAGCTATTTATAGGCAGGTGAAATCTCGGGAAAATGAAAATTTCGCGATTCCGATTTTTGCAGCACGTTCACCGATGAATTCTAAGAGAGATTCTGGCGTCAGAATTCCAGAACTCAAAAAAAATATCTATGATTTGAGAAAAACGATATCGAAAATCCCAAAAGCGGTGTAAGTTAATCTGTCCCGAAAAACTACTTTTTGCTGTGATGCTCAAAAGACAAAACTTTGTACTGGAAAAAGATTGAAAATGTCGAAACAGATCTGGCAACGCGGACGGAAACTTTGTTAGAAGTCCCGAATAGAAAAAGTCTTCATCCATTGCTCGAAACTAGGGTTTCGAAGCAAAGAAATTAGCGTCGGCGGACTTCCGAAAAGTGAATACTATCATGCGTACAGTCCAGAGTTCCGAAATGAAACGCTGGTCGAAGGAAAAATAAAGAGAATCTTTAAATTTTCCAAGGATTCGAAATATCGCCTAAACATTGCTTTAAAAGCGAAATTAGCCTATTCTGGACACGCTCGCCATAAAGCAGGTGTGCAGACAACTCGCACTAATTCCTACAGCGATTCCGCAACATTCCTCAAGCAATTCCTGAACTTTCTTCTTCATTAATCTTTCTCAAATATCAAACTCATGTCACGCTTTCACTGATTCTACGCGTGAGTCGGAAATTAACTTGTTCTGCAAATCCAGGTCTTACACCAACCTTGGAGCCTCTGAACCAAATGTCCAAACTTTTGACATTGGCTCTCCTCAAGGTGCCTCTGAAGCATACAGCAGCAACCACTCAACCTCTCCTGAAACCAACCTCTCCATTGTTCCCTACACACATCTCAGACCAACCTCTCTCTCTAAGTGCATCAGTGTTTTTAATCATGAAGCTTCACTGATGATTCGCAACGTCAAGGGTCATACTGATCTGAGTGAGAATCCTGACTCTGTTGCTGAAGAATGGAACAGTCTGAGTACTTGGTTAGTTGCTCAGGTTCCTGTTATGATGAGTCACCTCATTGCAGAAAGGGATCAAAGGATTGAGGCTGCTAGGCAGCGGTTTACAAGAAGAGTGGCTCTGCGTGAACAACAGCAAAGAACTAAGTTACTTGAAGCTGTTGAAGAGGCCAGAAGAAAGAAAGAGCAAGCAGAAGAAGCTGCACGTCAAGCAGCTGTACAAGCTGAAAATGCAAGATTAGAGGCTGTGAGACTTGAAGCTGAAGCTGAAGCTCTTAGATGTCAAGCTCTTGCCCCAGTGGTCTTCACTCCTGCTGCTTCTGATTTCACTCCAGCTCATCAACCTGCTCAGAATGTTCCCTCTAGCTCTGCACAGCCAAGTCCTTCCAGACTTGACATCATGGAACAACGTCTCAATACTCATGAGACTCTGCTGTTGGACATGAAGCAAATTCTTCAAGAACTTCTGCGTCGCTCTGACAAGCCTTAGTCTTAGGATTTCTTTTGTTTTCCTTCTTAACTTAATTTTATTTTAATTCTACTTTATTTTGTTTTATTTGCATTATTTGCTATGCTTTGTTAGTTGTCGTTTATCAGTGCACATACATACATATATATCTATAACTTTATGCTTGCAAAACCTTCTTTTCTTTATTCATATCAATTATGCTTTTACATCATACATTTCTTTTTCCCTATAATCTAGAATGGAGGATCCTTCCTCATTCTTCTGCACTCCCGGCATTGCTCTGCTCTTTCCTTCTCCAGCCGTTCAAGCGCATACTCTATGTTGCTAAGCTTGATGCTAAGCTCGGTTCTCTCCAGACTATCTTCTATAGTCCTGAGTCTTCCTTCCACTGAATCTCTTTCTCCTAGCAAATTCAGTTCCAATTGGCTGAGTTCCTCCACTTCCTTCACGAAGCCTAGGAATTCCTTCAGATCTTTCTCCAGCTCTGGATGAAGATCTTCCTCAAGCAGTGTCTTCGTCAGCTCTTGTATTGTTCGTGTACCATCAGGGTGCCGGATGTTCAGGAACATGTCTTCCTCGAAGGCTTTCCTTTTGAGCTCTTCCAGTGCAACCATGTATGAAGCCATATTCTCTTAATTGGTATTGATCTAGTGTGAAGCTTACTCTCTTCTAAATTCCTTTATATAAGCTTCACTCTCTCTCTGAAAGTTAATGCTCCTGCAGTTTCTCGAGGTTAAGTCCTTAGTAACTGACACTTCTCTTTACTCCCGTGGCCGGTGGTAAACGTTCCTCTCTTGCATTAACTCTCCTCTTTAATTCGCCTTATTCTTATTTTTGCATCGTTTTTCTTTTTATGCATCGTTTCTTTCTCCACTTTCTTTAAACTTAGACCTTCTCTAAGGGGGAGTACCTTGTACTTCAAGCTAAGTTTTTCACACCCCAAGCTTTTTGCTTATGACAAAAAGGGGGAGTACAACCCAGTTTTTGATGTGTAAGCTGTGTTAGTGTGATTTATTTTTCTTTTGGAGAATTTAAGAGTTCCACCTTTATGACCATAGATGTGTCACTGGGCAAATACAAGGAATACATTTCACTTCTTCTGAAGTGATTCTATTTGACTCTGATACCAATTATCGTTGACTCTGAATACTTATGCGCTCTGATTATTCTATTTCATCTATGTCATAAGTTTTCCATTCTGAACTCTTATATTATTTAGCTCAGAATCTAGACTCTACTAACGTTTTCATTAAGTATTAGATTCAGGGGGAGCTAAGCTCAGAATCAAGCAGTGACTTGAATTCAGAATGAGCAAGATAAACTATTCACATCAGGATAAGTCTTATTTTATATCTCTAAACTCTGAGTGAATTCAGTTTATTGTTTAAGAATTGTTCATCAAAAATCTTAGTTTTGTCATCATCAAAAAGGGGGAGATTGTAAGATCAAGTTTTGATCTAGTAGTACAACTCTATGTTTTGATGATTACAAGTTAACCTTTTGATATGAACAATTATGGTACTCTAACGTGTTTTTCTGAGTGTGCTATTTACAGGCTCTAACCTCTATCTTATCTCACACAAATCAGAAGCACTATGCTTAGAGAGTGACCCAAGCAACGCTTTCGCATTCTCCATTTTCAGTCTGAACAGTGGAAAAGCTTCAGAAGATCTGAAGTAAATCAAGCTCTGATAAGGACTCAACTCACTTGAAGCTCTAATGATCAAGAAGATATGACAACCCAGAGACTCTGAAGGCTCAGAAGTTTTGATGGTGTAGAAGACTCTGATGATCCAGAAGCTGAAGAGTGAAGACTCTGAAGTCCATAAGCAACTGGCTCTGAAGACCATGTACTGATCCTCTGAAGTGAAGATCAGAAGGTACAACGGTCAGAGGATCCAAGCTTCCCTCTGACTTTGATCAATCAGCTTCACAAGTTCCAACACGAAGCACTCCTCTGATCAGAAGTCTACGAGGTTAAGGTCAAGTCACTATCCAAAGTACAAAAGCAAAGTGTACTATCCTGACGACCTACCTAACATCCTCAGCCACAGCAGAAGCTGGAATTTCCAAAACTTCCCTCCAACGGTAGCATTTCCATGCAACGTTCAACCCTAATCCTTGGAGTATAAATAGAGGCTGAAAATTGAAAAAAGTGGCTAGAAGCACTTACACACGCGCAAGAAATATTCAAATCCTTCTAAGCTTTCTTTCATCTTGAATTTCATTGTGTTTACTATAAGCTTGTTATAAGCACTTTCTTTGTAAACAAGAACTTCATATACAGTTGTATAGTTTGCCTTTAGGAGATAAAGGTTGATCGTGTAACACCCCGATTTCCGGGTGTCACCTTAGTAACCAAAAATAAACTCTACGCGGAAAACACGTAATTTTTTTTTCGTTTGATTCCTTTTAAATAAAGCAATAGAAAGTAAAGACATAACCCAACCACTAAACTAACCAATATACATCAAATATAAACATGTACAGCCTCAGCTGCACTCCCACGTCACGCGCACTCGCAGTGACTCCAAAGTAGTGTGCCCGTAGGCAAATATTTACAGATCCAGAAGTGTGAGTGAGAAAATTATAATTACAAACCACTAGGAGAAAGTCGGCCTCAAAATGGCCTATGCAAAGACCCCTATGGTCCGACTGACTCACTGTGATCCCTCAGTAAAAGAACCACACAAAAGTCATGCGTCGGGAACCTACCCTGTCCCAAAAGCAAAACGAATCAGAGCTCTACACAAAATATGACACCTGCCTAAACCTACCATCCCAGTACCAAGTCCACTGCGAACTGAAGTTGGCAAGTTGAAGCTCAGCTCCATGCGTCGTAAAGCTCCTTTCGTCAGACGTCCACTCTCGTCAGTCCGGTCCTCCATGACCCTTCCCCGGTACGTCGCCCGATGACCCACAAGATAGATCACCCAAGCGGTGGGGCATGACGGTCCACCAACTCATATCAGATCCCCCCCGAGGGAAAGACCATCGAAACCCAATCCACCGTCGACATCTGGCAGCAGGTCGACCGCCCAAACACAAACATACAACCAAAGCCAAGGCGCTAGGGTCAACTCATGGAAATAAGTAGATATACACTCAACATGTGATATGGGGTATAGATATATATGTTGTCATATATACATATAGATAATCCTAGCATGTTATGGCTCTAACATTGCTTCAATAAATCAAACAGCACACAATCTCATTAATGCAAGGTGAACCATTCTCGTTATTCATCCTTGGTGAACCATTCCCGTTATTCACCATATGATGAACCATTCCCGTTATTCATCATTAATGCAAGGTGAACCATTCCCGTTATTCACCATGAAATGCACAGGTGAACCATTCCCGTTATTCACCCGATTGATGCAATATGATTAGCCAAACATCGAATCGTCCTCACCACATAAGTGTTTAGCTCAAACCCAAACTCAAAACAAACCCAAGAGTTAGTGTCGGTCAATACAACACAACTCGGAGTAAGTGTCGGTCAATACAACACAACTCCACCAACAAGAATACACAAGGGATTAGTGTCGGTCAATACAACACAACCCCAACAACAAAACCCAAAATCAAAGCCAGAGTCAATGTCGGTCAATACAACACGACTCGGAGTTAGTGTCGGTCAATACAACACAACTCCCACCACAAATCCCACAAACAAGGCCCAGAGTCTGTGCCGGTCAATACAACACGACTCGAACAACACTACCAGGAGTACTAGAGTACTCGGTGACTTTCAATCATCACCATAGCTCACCTTAGTGGCTTTCCCCAATTCCAAAACTCTCCAAACCCACAACAAGTCGACTTTTCCCCGTCTTTCGCAATCATTTTCTCCTTTAGGTCTCCTATGATTATTCGTTTAGTAAAAACGTTTCGAATTGAATTAGTCAGGTTATGAGTTTATTCCTCAAAGTCTAAGTCTCCCAAAGTCTCTAGTTTTCGAAATTCTAATCATTCTAAGTTTTCCAAAAACCCTCCAAAAGAAGTTTCCCGGGGAAAGTCTAAGTATTCAAACGAATCCCAACAAATAGCTAAGTCTCAAACCTCACATTTGAACTTGCCTAGGGTTGTTCATCCAACCCGAAATATCAAAGATCACCAGATCAATGAATCTCCACTCCGAAGTCGCGTCAAAACGAACCATCCAACAATATCACAATATCACAAGTTATGGAAAAGCATCATAACATCAACTCATCATCATAACAACATCAAATAAAGCATAAGTCGAATTTATCGACGCCCATCATGCAATCATAGCTAATATAGTAAGTTGCCCTAACCTCGAGCTGCTCCAGCCTCGTAATCAAAATCTCCTTCACACAAATGCTCTGAAATTCCCAAAGTTCCTTCAACTGAACCTCGGAGAAAAACAAAGCAGAATCCAAACAAAATCGATTAGTTCGATCATAATACAACTCACAAACGCTAGACAAAGCATTAAAGCTTCAGAATACAACAATCGGATACAAAAGACAAGTTTTCGAAAACGAAAACTCCCCCCCTAACACTACAAGCTCACGGCCATAAGAGAAAAAGGGCTCCGGCTCTTTTTCTTCGATCAAATCTGTTTACAAGGTAGTTTTAGGGTAAAACTAAGGCAAAGAAACTGTCGGAACAATTTTCGGACAATCGGATCAAAATACGGCCGTTCAGGGGCGTTTTGGTCCAAAATAAAAGCTCAAAACCTCAAAGTTATCAGTTCTGAAAACAAATTTGACAGCAATGATCCTAACGACATCCGTGACAACAAATCCTAAAGGCACGAAGTCAGATTATGACTTTTCGACAATAAAGTTTCGAAATGTGCGACTAAAGAGTTTTGAACCAGTTTTTCAGATCCTGGACAGCTCGATCGCAATCGGCGATTACTGATAGAGGTTTTAGACTCTTGGGAACGTAGGGAAGATAACCCAAGCAAGAAATCAGAGAAAACGGACAGTTTTACAAAAAGCTCATAACTGTGAGCACAGAAACGACTTCAGAAACGCAGTAGAAACAGAAATCAGAGGTAAGAATCAAGCTAGTTACCTCGATACCTTGAAGTAGAGACGAACTGCGCGAAGATTGGTCAAGTTTTCGCGAAAAATCTTCCTCTCCTCCTCTCTCCTTGCTCGCGGCCTTGAATGGGTGAGAATGAAGAGATTTTTGCTTTTTCGACTATTTATAGGCAGGTGAAATCGCGGGAAAATGAAAATTTCGCGATTCCGATTTTTGCAGCACATTCACCGATGAATTCGAAGAGAGATTCTGGCGTCAGAATTCCAGAACTCAAAACAAGTATCTATGATTTGGGAAAAACGATATCTAAAATCCCAAAAGCGGTGTAAGTTAATCTGACCCGAAAAACTACTTTTTGCTGTGATGCTCAAACGACAAAACTTCCTACTGAAGAAAGATTGGAAATATCGAAACAAATCTGGCAACACGGACGGAAACTTCGTTAGAAGTCCCGAATAGAAAAAGTCTTCATCCATCGCTCGAATCTAGGGTTTCGAAGCAAAGAAATTAGCGTCGTCGGACTTCCAAAAAGTGAATACTATCATGCGTACAGTCCAGAGTTCCGAAATGAAACACTGGTCGAAGGAAAATTAAAGAGAATCTTTAAATTTTCCAAGGATTCGAACTCTCACTTAAAACTTTGCTCTAAAGCGAAATTAGCCTATTCTGGACACGCTCGCCATAAAGCAGGTGTGCAGACAACTCGCACTAATTCCTACAGCGACTCCGCAACATTCCTCAAGCAATTCCTGAACTTTCTTCTTCATTAATCTTTCTCAAATATCAAACTCATGTCACGCTTACACTGATTCTACGCGTGAGTCGGAAATTAACTTGTTCTGCAAATCCAGGTCTTACAATACTCCCCTCCAAAAAGAAAGTTTCATCCTCGAAACTCAGAGTTCTGCGAAAAGTCCGAAATACAGTTCCTCGATCTTATCTTCCAATTCTCATGTACTATTGCCTGTGTCATTGTTCCTCATAACCTTTACTTAAGCAATCTGTTCTCCCCTTAATTGTTTCACTCTTCTATCCCCACTGCTAACTGTCGGCGTCTCAAAAGACAAACCATCATTCAACTTCATGTCGTCTGGCTCGATCACTTGCGTCGGATCTCTGCTTGAAACGATACCGGTTGGCACTCCGTGCAGTCGCACAATCTTAGCCACTTACTTCTTTACTTTCGGTCGTCCGAAATTCTTCTTAAACTCGGTGCCTCTCTGTCATCTCAAAGTAAATACTCAACTCGTCCTCGTGATCTTCATCTACAGTCCAAAACTCCACTTGTCCGTTCGATAACTCCTAGACGAAATATTGCGTTGGAATCTAATAGTCCATTAACGTCACATCCAACTTCGTAACTATCATCACTCGCACCATGAAATCAATCTTCTACTTAGTCACCATTCGAATTAAAACTCGACTTATGTCCTTATTTCTTGTCCTTCACTGATCTTATCCCCTTCAACATCAATTTATCAACAACTTATAAGATAATCCTCCTCTTAATATCTAACAATCCATTATTACCGTATTCTTCCTCAAAACTTCCCTCACTCAAACCTATTTACACTTACTAAAATCCCTAACACTTCGCACAAATCGAGACTTATCCTCTAGAAGATTAAATCATAACTATACCTCAAGGAACTAACTAGCCATTTTATCATCCGATCCTTCAACATTCTGAGAGTTAACTGTTATCGCAACCGCTAACACCACTAAATCTCGTAAGTGTACATGAATCTCAGCTCACTAGGTCAACCTTAGCCCTAGGATTCTCATTCAACTTTAGTAAAATTCACTTGTTAACCCTAATATGCATCATCAAAATCCATAACAAAGTCCCATTGACTCTTAAACTCTACGAAACTCGTCAAAATATAACAACCTCAGATATTCATCTTAATACCAACACCTTCCTTTTTGGGACTCAATCACCATCTCGTCAATCAACTTCTTAATCTCTCAATCAAATTCTGACAAACTTCGAGTCCTACACACCTTAGACAAACATTCATAGATTTAAAACCTAAACCTTCACCAAGTTTGGTCCTCTAATGACCTTTAATCCTTCAATACTTCTTAAATGAATATCCGTTTCTTAAAACTATAACTCCTTCACTTACCCAAACGACCTGATAAGTGTCGTCATGCTTTCACATTCACAACTTATTATGCTAACATCATTCAAATCTTATCACATGGCTCATTATGTCCGCAACCTCATAATCAACATCAATCGATAACCAACTTATAACCAACCTTAACACTCTACACAACCCAGAATTCCTTTACTTCAAGATCACTCTTATATTATACCTCAATGGTCTTAACCCGAAACTCACCTTCAGGTCTTCAATCTTCTAAGATTCAACTCCTATTGTCACACCTACAACCATAAGATCTCCTACTCGTACGCGATTCCCGCCTCTCAAGATCAATCTTAACCCTAAGATTTCAATCCAACTTAGTAAATCTCACTTAGTAATCTTAGCATATTTCTTTGGAATCCACATCAACAACCTCAAGTATTCAACTTATGCTAAAACTTTCTTTCTCCAACTTAATCATTAATTCAACACTTTTCAAATGAAAATTCATCTCTTAAGACTATAATGTCTCCACATATTAATCAAACGCTTAGCAAGACTTATTCCTCGAACTCGACTATAACAATCTAGTTCAGAGTTAATTCTTCTCAATCTTGCTACCATCAAGCTATCATCTAAAACCTGATTAAATCCAACTTATTTAGTCTCTAACAATTCCCCTCAGCAATCACATAACCTATGACTTCTTAACTTCCGAGAAACTACTTATTACTTTTCCATCACTAAATCTCTTGACTTGGTCTACCTCTACTTGGAGTAATCACACGAACTAACCAATCAATGTCTATACGACACTCATCGACTTCCACAGATTTAAATCTTAATCTTTTACAATCAAATGCTTAACACGAACTTTCCTCCCAAATCCAACTAATCCTCAATCAATTCAAATTCATCTTACACATCCTTCTATCAAAGTCCATAACCAGCTGTGATTCCTAATATCACCCCCTCAATATTAGGTTGATCAGGCCTAATACATCGAAGGTGGAAATTTAGAAAAACCCACTGGAACAGTCAATGAGTTCCTATCCTCCAGTAGTCACAAATATCCTGATACTAAATCCTTTAATGATCCCGCTACGGAACTACACACCCTCAACATAACACGTATACTACCCATACGGAATCTCCCTAAGATTCGTTCTTCAGCTACTAGCTTCCTCGTAAACGCATCGGTGGAAGACTACTTTCTAAACTTAGTGTGCTATTCCCAACCTCGTGTAACTTCTATAGTTAAAACACGAGCAACTTCGAATAAGGTCCTACTAGGGATATTAATCATAAGATCATAGTCTAAGTAGTAAATACAAGTTAGGCGCGTCACACTCGCTTCGAAGATAAAGGAGTAAGTTATTCTAGAATAAGAAAACAGTTAGAGTATCACCGTCGTCCCCCCGTTCTTCCTCGTTCAACTCCTCAGCTCCTGCACCCTCCTTGGTGTAAACCTCTTCCTCTGCAGCAAGTTGTTTTCCTTTTCCAGCATTCCCTGATGATTCGCCCTTGGATGCCTTACAATCTCTGGAGAAATGTCCCGGTTGGTTGCAATTGAAGCATAGAATTTCCTTGATCTTGCACCTACTGGCATAGTGCCCGCTTTCCCCACAGTTGAAGCATAGAGATCCCCCCGTCTGGACACTTGTTACTGTAGTGCCCCACTTTCCTGCACCTGTAGCACGTCACTGTTTTTCCCGAAATCTTGTTTCCTGTCCCTCCGGTAACATCATTCCCTTTCATCTTACTGTCAGACGTTCCCTCCTGAAGTGTCTTGCAGTTCACAGCTAGATGCCCCTCTCGGTTACACTTGAAGCATCTCCGTCCAATCACTGAGCACTTGTTAGCAAAATGCCCAAACTTTCCGCAACGAAAACATGTCACACCTTTGTCACCAACTGGCTTCCCTCCAGTATCAGCAGTCGTTGGTTTGTACACTCTTGAGATAAGATCTCTTCTCTCGGGACGCTGATATGGTCCCCACTGATGGTAGCTCTCCCTTCCGTTGTAGCCTTGGGAACCTGACCTCATTGGTCCCCCAGCTCCTGTTCGGTTCATTCCTCTTTGTTGATACATTGCCATCGCCATCAGTCGTTGATGATGCTCATGTGCAGCCTCTTCAGCGCGCATATAAGCATCTTCCGCAGCCTGGTTCATCATTGCCTCGATCAGTGTAGCTATTACCTCCGCCATCCGGTTAAGATCCACATCCTATGTCTCATCAAACGTCCAATTAGTACTAACCCTACGGTAGCACTAAACAAACCATCCGATATGGTTAATGAAGGTATGAAAAACGGTAGAAAGGGGGGGTTTGAATAACGTTTTCAGAACAAGACTTCCACCTTAAAGATTTTGACAAATCTTTCGAGAACTTAAGTGCTAAAGATAAGAGATAGAAAAGCACACAAGTATTTTATCCTGGTTCACTTGATAAATCCCTCAAGCTAATCCAGTCCACCCGTTAAGGTGATTTCTTCCTTCTTAGAATGAAGGCAATCCACTAATCAGATAATCGTTACAACTGCACTTGAAACCTACAAGTGACTAACAATACACTGACTTAGCTCTCACTAAGATTCACTCTCTTAGTCTTCTCTAGGATCCGATCAACCTTGATCTCCTAAAGGAATCACCACTAAGATTCACTCTCTTAGTTTTCTTAAGGATACTGACCTACCCGGTCCCTTAAGGAAAATCAAACAACTGTTTGAGGTTGGTGTTTACAAAGGTTTGCTTCTAAATAAGCTGAGTGTAAACTAACTAAGAACAGATGAAAGAAAGCTTAGAATATTTTGAATATGTCTTGCGCGTGTGTATTTCTTCTTTTGATATTCTCTTGCCGCTTCTTTCAATCTTCAGCCTCTATATATACTCCAAGGATTAGGGTTGAGCGTTGCATGGGAAATGCTACCGTTGGAGGGCAGTTCTGGAAAATCCAGCTTCTGCAGTGGCTGAGAACGTTAGGTAGGTCGTCAGGAAGGTACACTTGCTTTTGTACTTGGATAGCGACTTGACCTTTTAACCTAGGAGACTTCTGATCAGGGGAATACTTCATATAGGAACTTGTGAAGCCGGTTGATCAGAGTCAGAGGGAAAGCACAGATCCTCTGACCATTGTATCTTCTGATTCTGAACTCAGAGGGAAGAACATGGCCTTCAGAGTTTCTTGCTTCTGGACTTCAGAGTTTCCACTATTCAGCTTCTGGATCTTCAGAGTCTTCTACACCATCAGAACATCTGAACCTTCAGTGTTTCTTGGTTATCAGAACTTCTGGATCTTTAGAGCTTCTAGCGACTGAGTCCACATCAGAGTTTGTATAGCTTCAGAACTTCTGAAGCTTTTCCACTGTTCATACTGAACATGGTGAATGCGAAAGCGTTGCTTGGGTCACTCTTTATACACAGTGCTTCTGATTTGTGTGAGATTGAGTTGAGGTCAGAGCCTGTAAATAGCACACTCAGAAAAACACGTTAGAGTACCACAATTGTTCATATCAAAAGGTTAACTTGTAATCATCAAAACATAGAGTTGTACTACTAGATCAAAACTTGATCTTACAATCTCCCCCTTTTTGATGATGACAAAACTAAGATTTTTGATGAACAATTCTTAAACATTAAACTGAATTCACTCAGAGTTTAGAGATATAGAATAATACTTATCCTGATGTGAATAGTTTTTCTTGCTCATTCTGAATTCAAGTCACTGCTTGATTCTGAGCTTAGCTCCCCCTGAATCTAATACTTGATGAAAACGTTAGTAAAGTCTAGATTCTGAGCTAAATGATGTAAGAGTTCAGAGTGAAAAACTTATGACATAGATGAAAAACGAATAATCAGAGCGCATAAGTGATCAGAGTCATGGACAAGGTATCAGAGTCTTGGGTATCAGAGCCAACTTATAATCACTTCAGAAGAAGTGAAATGTATTCCTTGTATTTGCCCAGTGACACATCTATGGTCATGAAGGTGGAACTCTTAAAATCTCCAAAAGAAAAATAAATCACACTAACACATCTTACACATCAAAAACTGGGTTTACTCCCCCTTTTTGTCATAAGCAAAAAGCCTGGGGTGTGAAAAACTTAGCTTGAAGTACAAGGTACTCCCCCTTAGAGAAGGTCTAAGTTTAAAGAAAATGAAAATGATGTAAGAATCAGAGTCAGGCGAAAATAAATGCAAGGGATGAACGTTTACCACCGGTCAAGTGAGTAAATAGAAGGGTCAGTTACCAAGAACTTAACCTCGAGAAACTGTAAGAGCATTAACTTTCAGAGAGAAAGTGAAGCCTACAAAAAGCGTTGGAGAGAAAGGTAAGCTTCACACCTCGAATAATTTTCAGTAAGAAAAAAAATATGGCATCATACAACGTAGCACTAGAAGAGCTGAGGAAGAAGGCCTTTGAAGAGGACTTGTTCCTAAACATCAGGCATCCAGAGGGTGCAACTACCATCGAGGAGCTGACACGGACACTTCTGGAAGAGGACCTGCGTCCAGAGTTGGAGAGAGATCTGAAGGAATTTCTTGCCTTCGTGGAGGAGGTGCAAGAACTCAGCCGGCTTGAACTCAAGATGCTGGAAGAAAAAGAAATCTTGGAAAAGAAGCTCAGGACTTCAGAAGAGATTCTGGAGAAAGATGAGCTAAAGGTCAGACTCAACAACATCCAGCATGAACTGGAGCGTCTGGAGAAGGATAGGTCAGAGCAGCGCCAGGAGTGCAGAAGAATGAGGAGGGATCCTCCATTCTAGATTATATGATGTAAAGAAATATGATGTAAACATAGAACAATGAATAAAAAAGACTTTTGCAAACATATGGGACATAAGTATATAGATATATATGCATATATAATCACAAACGAACAAAAGAGAATAAATAAATAAAAAGAAACAGAGTTTAACAAAAGGAAAACAAAGTTAACGAAAAAGAAGAAAAAGAAGAGATCCTAAAAACTAAGGTTTGTCAGTGCGTCTCAGAAGTTCCATCATCATGTGCTTCATCTCAATCAGCATGGATTCATGAGTGTCAAGACTGTAAGATCAAGTTTTGATCTAGTAGTACAACTCTATGTTTTGATGATTACAAGTTAACCTTTTGATATGAACAATTGTGGTACTCTAACGTGTTTTTCTGAGTGTGCTATTTACAGGCTCTGACCTCAACTCAATCTCACACAAATCAGAAGCACTGTGTATAAAGAGTGACCCAAGCAACGCTTTCGCATTCACCATGTTCAGTATGAACAGTGGAAAAGCTTCAGAAGTTCTGAAGCTATACAAACTCTGATGTGGACTCAGTCGCTAGAAGCTCTGAAGATCCAGAAGTTCTGATAACCAAGAAACACTGAAGGTTCAGATGTTCTGATGGTGTAGAAGACTCTGAAGATCCAGAAGCTGAATAGTGGAAACTCTGATGTCCAGAAGCAAGAAACTCTGAAGGCCATGTTCTTCCCTCTGAGTTCAGAATCAGAAGATACAATGGTCAGAGGATCTGTGCTTTCCCTCTGACTCTGATCAACCGGCTTCACAAGTTCCAATATGAAGTATTCCTCTGATCAGAAGTCTCCTAGGTTAAAAGGTCAAGTCGCTATCCAAGTACAAAAGCAAGTGTACCTTCCTGACGACCTACCTAACGTTCTCAGCCACAGCAGAAGCTGGATTTTCCAGAACTGCCCTCCAACGGTAGCATTTCCCATGCAACGCTCAACCCTAATCCTTGGAGTATATATAGAGGCTGAAGATTGAAAGAAGCAAAAAGAGAATATCAAAAGAAGAAATACACACGCGCAAGACATATTCAAAATATTCTAAGCTTTCTTTCATCTGTTCTTAGTTAGTTTACACTCAGCTTATTTAGAAGCAAACCTTTGTAAACACCAACCTCAAACAGTTGTTTGATTTTCCTTAAGGGACCGGGTAGGTCAGTATCCTTAAGAAAACTAAGAGAGTGAATCTTAGTGGTGATTCCTTTAGGAGATCAAGGTTGATCGGATCCTAGAGAAGACTAAGAGAGTGAATCTTAGTGAGAGCTAAGTCAGTGTATTGTTAGTCACTTGTAGGTTTCAAGTGCAGTTGTAACGATTATCTGATTAGTGGATTGCCTTCATTCTAAGAAGGAAGAAATCACCTTAACGGGTGGACTGGAGTAGCTTGAGTGATTTATCAAGTGAACCAGGATAAAATCCTTGTGTGCTTTTCTATCTCTTATCTTTAGCACTTAAGTTCTCGAAAGATTTGCCAAAATCTTTAAGGTGGAAGTCTTGTACTGAAAACGTTATTCAAACCCCCCCCTTTCTACCGTTTTTCATACCTTCAAAGACGTTGTTCCATGATGTCGAGTCTGGATGAGCTTGTCTGAGTAGAGCTGGAAGGAACATTCTGAGCAGCTTGAGGTTCTGGAATGGAAGCAGAAGCAGCAGGAGTAAATACAACTGGCGCAAGTCGCTCTGCCTCAGCCTCAGCTTCAAGACGCTCTGCCTCAAGTCTGGCTTGTTCAGCTTGAGCTGCTGCTTGACGTGCAGCTTCTTCTGCCTGTTCTTTCTGTCTCTTGGCTTCTTCAATAGCTTCAAGAAGCTTATTTCTCTGTTCTAGTTCGTGAAGAGCCACTCTCCTAGCAAGCCTTTGCTTTGCAGCCTCAATGCTCTGACTGCCCTCTGCATGCAGGTGCTGCATCATAATTGGAACTTGAGCCACTAGCCAAGTGCTCAGATTGTTCCACTCATCAGCCACATTTTCAGCATTCTCACTGAGATCAGTCTGACCGTGCACATTGCGGAGCCTCAAAGAGGCTTCATGATAGAAGATATTGATGCACTCAGAGAGAGATGTGGGTTGAAGGTGAGTATAGGGAATTATGGAGAGGTTGGGTTCAGGAGAGGCTGGGTGATTGCTGCTATGGGCTTCAGAGGCACCTTGTGGAGAACCAATGCTAATCATGGGAGCATTGGGTTCAGAGGTTCCAAGGTGAGGGTCTGAAGTTTCAACCAGAGGGTGAGGTGATCTAACCGAGGATTGGTTAGACACTGATTGTTCAGGTTCAGGGTCTGGTTGAATGGGCTCTTGTTGGTCAGGGACAGGGTGAGCTTGTTGAACTAAGCGTCCAGTCGATGCAGATCTCTGGGATATTATTGTGGATGGCTATAAGCGTCCAGTTGATACAGATGGCAAGAAGATCCCAAGATCAGAGATGACTGCAGATCAAAAGAAGCTGTACTCACAACATCACAAAGCAAGAGCAATTCTTCTAAGTGCTATTTCCTATGAGGAGTACCAGAAGATTACAGATCGTGAGTTTGCTAAAGGCATTTTTGATTCTCTGAAGATGTCTCATGAAGGAAACAAGAAAGTCAAAGAATCAAAGGCATTGTCCTTGATCCAAAAGTATGAATCCTTCATCATGGAGCCAAATGAGTCCATTGAAGAAATGTTCTCCAGATTTCAATTGCTTGTAGCTGGCATACGACCTCTCAACAAGAGCTACACAACAAAAGATCATGTCATAAGGATCATCAGGTGTCTTCCTGAAAGTTGGATGCCTTTGGTGACTTCAATAGAGTTCACGAGAGACGTTGAGAATATGAGTTTAGAAGAACTCATCAGCATTTTGAAGTGCCATGAGCTGAAGCGCTCAGAGATGCAAGATCTGAAGAAAAAGTCCATAGCCTTGAAATCCAAATCTGAAAAGGCTAAGGTTGAGAAGTCAAAGGCTCTTCAAGCTGAAGAAGAAGAATCTGAAGAAGCATCAGAAGATTCTGATGAAGATGAGCTGACTCTGATCTCCAAGAGACTCAACCGCATCTGGAAGCACAGGCAGAGCAAGTTCAAAGGCTCTGGAAGGGCAAAAGGAAAGTATGAGTCCTCAGGCCAGAAGAAGTCTTCAATCAAGGAAGTCACATGTTTTGAATGCAAAGAATCTGGGCATTACAAAAGTGATTGTCCAAAGTTGAAGAAAGACAAGAAGCCAAAGAAGCACTTCAAGACCAAGAAGAGTCTGATGGTGACATTCGATGAATCAGAGTCAGAGGATGTTGACTCTGATGGTGAAGTCCAAGGACTCATGGCAATTGTCAAAGACAAGGAAGCAGAGTCAAAGGAAGCTGTTGACTCTGACTCAGAATCAGAAGGAGATCCTAACTCAGACGATGAAAATGAGGTATTCGCTTCCTTCTCTACCTCTGAACTGAAACATGCTTTGTCTGATATCATGGATAAGTATAACTCTTTATTGTCTAAGCATAAAAAGTTGAAAAAGAACTTATCTGCTGTCTCTAAGACTCCTTCTGAACATGAAAAAATTATTTCTGATTTGAAAAATGAAAATCATGCCTTGGTAAATTCTAACTCTGTGCTTAAGAACCAGATTGCCAAGTTAGAAGAAATTGTTGCCTGTGATGCCTCTGATTGTAGAAATGAATCTAAGTATGAAAAGTCTTTTCAAAGATTCCTAGCTAAAAGCGTGGATAGAAGCTTAATGGCTTCAATGATCTATGGCGTAAGCAGAAATGGAATGCATGGCATTGGCTATTCTAAACCAATTAGAAATGAGCCTTCTGTGTCTAAAGCTAAATCCTTGTATGAATGCTTTGTTCCCTCTGGTACCATATTGCCTGATCCTGTACCTGCTAAAGTTGCTAAACATCCTCTTAAAAAGGGATCTTTCTCTATGACTAAATATCATGCAAATATTCCTTTAAAATATTATGTTGAGACACCCAAGGTGATCAGAACCTCTGGGGTAACTAACAAAAGAGGACCCAGAAAGTGGGTACCTAAGGACAAGATCATCTATGTTGCAGATATCCTTGATAGCTCCACTGAAACACCAATCATGGTATCTGGACAGTGGATGCTCGCGTCACATGACGGGAGAAAAGCGTATGTTCCGAGAGCTGAAACTTAAGCCTGGAGGCGAAGTTGGCTTCGGAGGAAATGAAAAGGGTAAAATTGTTGGTACTGGCACTATTTGTGTAGATAGTAGTCCATGCATTGATAATGTTTTATTGGTAGACGGCTTAACACATAACTTATTGTCTATAAGTCAATTAGCTGACAAGGGTTATGATGTTATATTCAATCAAAAGTCCTGCCGGGCTGTAAGTCAGATCGATGGCTCTGTTCTGTTTAACAGCAAGAGGAAGAACAACATTTATAAAATCAGATTATCTGAGTTGGAGGCTCAGAATGTGAAGTGCCTTCTGTCTGTTAATGAAGAGCAGTGGGTATGGCATAGATGGTTAGGGCATGCAAGTATGAGAAAGATTTCTCAGCTGAGCAAGCTAAACCTTGTCAGGGGCTTACCCCATCTGAAGTTCGCTTCAGACGCTCTTTGTGAAGCATGTCAGAAAAGCAAATTCACAAAAGTCCCTTTCAAGGCAAAGAATGTTGTCTCAACCTCAAGGCCGTTGGAACTTCTGCATATCGACCTTTTTGGACCAGTGAAAACTGAGTCTATAGGTGGCAAGAGATATGGGATGGTTATCGTTGATGACTATAGCCGCTGGACATGGGTAAAGTTTCTAACCCGCAAGGATGAGTCTCATGCTGTGTTCTCTACCTTCATTGCTCAAGTGCAAAACGAGAAGGCTTGTAGGATTGTGCGTGTCAGAAGTGACCATGGTGGAGAGTTTGAGAATGACAAGGTTGAGAGTCTGTTTGATTCCTATGGAATTGCACATGATTTCTCTTGTCCCAGAACTCCTCAACAAAATGGTGTTGTTGAGAGGAAGAACAGAACTCTTCAGGAGATGGCTAGAACCATGCTCCAAGAAACTGGCATGGCTAAGCACTTTTGGGCAGAGGCAGTAAATACAGCATGTTACATTCAGAACAGAATCTCTGTGAGACCAATTCTGAATAAGACTCCTTATGAATTGTGGAAGAACATAAAACCCAACATTTCTTATTTTCATCCTTTTGGCTGTGTTTGTTATGTTCTCAATACTAAGGATAGATTGCATAAATTTGATGCTAAGTCTTCTAAGTGTCTATTACTTGGTTATTCTGATAGATCTAAAGGTTTTAGATTTTATAATACTGATGCTAAGACTATTGAAGAATCTATTCATGTTAGATTTGATGATAAGCTTGACTCTGACCAGTCAAAGCTAGTTGAAAAGTTTGCAGATTTAAGCATTAATGTTTCTGACAAAGGCAAAGCTCCAGAGGAAGTTGAGCCAGAGGAAGATGAACCAGAGGAAGAAGCTGGTCCCTCTAACTCACAAACTCTGAAGAAGAGCAGAATCACTGCAGCTCACCCTAAGGAATTGATTCTGGGCAACAAAGATGAACCAGTCAGAACCAGATCTGCCTTCAGACCCTCTGAAGAGACCTTGCTGAGTCTGAAAGGATTGGTGTCCTTAATTGAACCCAAGTCCATAGATGAAGCTCTTCAGGACAAGGATTGGATTCTGGCCATGGAAGAAGAATTGAATCAATTTTCCAAGAACGATGTTTGGAGCTTAGTGAAGAAGCCTGAGTGTGTCCATGTTATTGGAACGAAATGGGTATTCAGAAACAAGCTAAATGAGAAAGGAGAAGTAGTCAGAAACAAGGCAAGGCTAGTTGCTCAAGGCTACAGCCAGCAGGAAGGAATAGACTACACTGAAACATTTGCTCCGGTAGCAAGACTGGAGGCAATTAGACTGTTGATCTCCTTCTCAGTAAATCACAACATAGTTCTACATCAGATGGACGTAAAGAGTGCCTTCCTAAATGGTTATATCTCAGAGGAAGTCTATGTTCATCAACCCCCAGGTTTTGAAGATGAAAAGAAACCAGACCATGTGTTCAAATTGAAGAAATCACTCTACGGTCTGAAGCAAGCTCCCAGAGCATGGTATGAGAGACTTAGCTCATTCCTTCTGGAGAATGAATTTGTAAGGGGTAAAGTAGATACAACTTTTTTTTGCAAGACTTATAAAGATGATATCTTAATTGTGCAAATTTATGTTGATGATATTATATTTGGTTCTGCTAATCAATCTCTATGCAAAGAATTTTCTGAGATGATGCAGGCTGAATTTGAGATGAGTATGATGGGAGAATTAAAGTACTTTCTGGGAATACAAGTTGATCAAACACCAGAAGGAACATATATCCATCAGAGCAAGTACACTAAAGAACTTCTGAAGAAGTTCAATATGCTGGAATCTACAGTGGCCAAGACTCCAATGCATCCTACATGCATTTTGGAGAAAGAAGATAAAAGTGGTAAAGTATGTCAGAAGCTCTATCGTGGAATGATAGGTTCACTTCTATACTTAACTGCATCTAGGCCAGACATATTATTTAGTGTTCACTTATGTGCTCATTTCCAATCAGATCCAAGGGAAACCCACTTAACTGCTGTTAAGAGGATCCTAAGGTATCTGAAAGGCACCACTAACCTTGGCTTGATGTATAAGAAAACATCAGAGTACAAGCTTTCAGGTTATTGTGATGCTGATTATGCTGGAGATAGAACAGAGAGAAAAAGTACTTCTGGAAATTGTCAATTTCTGGGAAGCAATCTAGTCTCATGGGCAAGCAAGAGGCAATCAACCATTGCACTATCAACTGCAGAGGCAGAATATATCTCAGCAGCAATATGCAGCACTCAGATGCTCTGGATGAAACATCAGCTGGAGGATTATCAGATCCTTGAGAGCAATATCCCAATTTATTGTGATAACACTGCTGCAATCTCGTTGAGCAAGAATCCTATCTTGCATTCAAGGGCAAAGCACATTGAGGTAAAGTATCACTTCATTAGAGATTATGTGCAGAAGGGCGTACTTCTTCTGAAGTTTGTTGATACTGACCATCAATGGGCAGATATCTTTACAAAGCCCTTAGCAGAGGATAGATTTAATTTTATTCTGAAAAATCTAAACATGGACTTTTGTCCAGAGTAAAGATGGATCAGAACCTCTGACTATGATACTTCTTGATCAGAAGATGTCTAGTCCAGAAGGTAACTCAATCAGAGTGTGTGTGCCCACTGGTACTGACTCTGAAGCTGAGACAACAACACGTGCGTCAGAATTTCTGATGCATAGTTCCTTGTGCCCGTGTGACAGTCTGTTATGATTGTGTGTAGATATGCTTATCTCCTGTGTGTGATTGTGTATTTTACTGTTACTATCTATCTTTAATTTTCAACCGTTGATCTTACAGTGCTTTTTGAATCAACAACGGTTATTTGATAAAACCCACTATACACACACGTTCTCGTTCACTTCCGGTTTTCACTCTCGCACTCTCTGCTTTTCAAAACCGCCTCTTTCTTGATTTCTCTCTCGATCTCTCTTCATCCTTCAAACTTCATCTTCTACCTCAAACCTTCAACCTCTTCAAAATGGTGAGACAAACCAGAAGATCTACTGTAGATGCACCTCAGTTCCCTCACATGGAAGTTGGTTTGGCAACGGGTCAAAGGGGCTCTGAGAACCCGGCACAAGAACAAGTTCAAGTTCAAGAGCAGATTGTTCCTATTGCAGAACGGGGCTGTGCCGTTCACTGCGTATTTGCTCCTGAGGAACTCCAAGTCCTGGCAGAATGGAGATTCAACCTCGACAACCTGGCTGCAAATGGGTTTGATCTTCGTCCTGAAGTCCAAGCTCAAGGTTGGGGAAACTATTTCAATCGACTTCGAGGACCGGTGTATGAGAAATTGGTAAAGGAATTCTGGAAGCACGCAGACTGCGATGACACTCAGGTGGTCTCTCACATTCTTGGCAGAAAGATCATTATCACGGAGAAGTCATTCGTGAATCTGCTAGGAGCAGAAACTGCTTATGGGTATCGGTTCCAACTGACGGAATCGAAGCTGAAACCCAGCACCAAGGACATAGTCAACAAGGCCCTGTACACCACCTTCAAACCGGGCAAGACGAGTTACAAGGTGATGGATCTTCACCCCAAACTCAGAATCTGGCACAAGATCCTGCTCAACTGCATCAATCCGAGACCGAAGGGCAGTTCCCCAGATTACATCAACTTCAACCAGAAGGCGATGCTGTTCTTCATCCAAGACAAAGAGAAGATCTGCCTTCCCTACTTCCTGTTCTCCTACTTGAAGGAATGCATCCGGAAGTCTCGCACCACCGCCTCCATCAAGTCTGCAATCAAATACATCCCTTTTGGGAGGCTGCTCTCAGACTTTCTCATTGAAAGCAACTTGGTGCAAGATTTGATCGATGCTGGTTGCACAGAGGATTTGAGCACAATTGTCAGTGATGTCTTCACTGCAAACTCCTTGAAGAAGATGGGCTTAATCCAGAAGAAGATTGCTCCTGCTCATGAAGACACATCTTCTGAGATCAGAGGAAGAAGATTGCCTCTGAATGACTACCCTCTGTGGACTCAAGCAGACCATCCTGAAGCCATCAGATGCTATGTTGAAGACCTCAGGGCTCAAGGTTTCGAAATTGACCTTGATGATTTCATCAGCAAACTACCACCAGCTCCAGAGTTTCCTTCTCCTCCCAAGAAGAAAACCAAGAGGAAGATGGTTCTGGAAGAATCCTCAGAAGAATCTGATGTTCCTCTGGTCAAGAAGACAAAGAGCAAGCCTGATGATGATGATGGTGATGATAGTGAGGATGGTCCTCCAAAGAAGAAGCAGAAGAAGGTCAGAATTGTGGTGAAGCCTACTCGGGTGGAACCAGCTGCTGCAACGGTCAGAAGGACTGAACCTCCTGCCAGAGTGTCTCGATCATCAGCACATTCAAGTAAGCCTGCACTTGCTTCTGATGATGATTTGAATTTATTTGATGCACTTCCTATTTCTGCCTTGCTCCAACACTCTTCAAATCCCCTCACTCCTATTCCTGAATCCCAGCCAGCCGCACAAACCACCTCTCCACCACATTCCCCAAGATCCTCCTTCTTTCAACCTTCTCCTACTGAAGCACCCCTCTGGAATTTGCTTCAGAATCCAACCTCTAAGTCAGAAGATCCAACCTCTCTCCTTACCATTCCATACGACCCATTCAAAGACGTTGTTCCATGATGTCGAGTCTGGATGAGCTTGTCTGAGTAGAGCTGGAAGGAACATTCTGAGCAGCTTGAGGTTCTGGAATGGAAGCAGAAGCAGCAGGAGTAAATACAACTGGCGCAAGTCGCTCTGCCTCAGCCTCAGCTTCAAGACGCTCTGCCTCAAGTCTGGCTTGTTCAGCTTGAGCTGCTGCTTGACGTGCAGCTTCTTCTGCCTGTTCTTTCTGTCTCTTGGCTTCTTCAATAGCTTCAAGAAGCTTATTTCTCTGTTCTAGTTCGTGAAGAGCCACTCTCCTAGCAAGCCTTTGCTTTGCAGCCTCAATGCTCTGACTGCCCTCTGCATGCAGGTGCTGCATCATAATTGGAACTTGAGCCACTAGCCAAGTGCTCAGATTGTTCCACTCATCAGCCACATTTTCAGCATTCTCACTGAGATCAGTCTGACCGTGCACATTGCGGAGCCTCAAAGAGGCTTCATGATAGAAGATATTGATGCACTCAGAGAGAGATGTGGGTTGAAGGTGAGTATAGGGAATTATGGAGAGGTTGGGTTCAGGAGAGGCTGGGTGATTGCTGCTATGGGCTTCAGAGGCACCTTGTGGAGAACCAATGCTAATCATGGGAGCATTGGGTTCAGAGGTTCCAAGGTGAGGGTCTGAAGTTTCAACCAGAGGGTGAGGTGATCTAACCGAGGATTGGTTAGACACTGATTGTTCAGGTTCAGGGTCTGGTTGAATGGGCTCTTGTTGGTCAGGGACAGGGTGAGCTTGTTGAACTAAGGGGTCTGCCTCTTGGATAGGATTGGCCAAGATAGGTTCATCTGGGTCAACTAGACGTTCAGGTCTAGGGCCAGGATATCTCCTAGGGCTTGGACAGGTAAGGTAATACTCTTCCAAGGCAGATACCTTTTCTTTTCTAACCTCCATGAATTTTCTAATTGATTCAGAGGTATTGGAGGGAGGAGAGTCAATGACATTGATTGGGAAGGATACAGGGGTGAAGGTTGAAGAGTCTGTATCCGTGGTTCTGGCAGCAGGACGTGCTGATGCTCTGGGAGCAGAGTGATCAGACGTTCTGGGTTGTGGTTCTGTTTGGTTGGGCTCAGGTTGGTCTTGGACGATTGGTTCAGAAGATAATGGGTCGTATGGAATGGTAAGGAGAGAGGTTGGATCTTCTGACCTAGAGGCTGGATTCTGAAGCAAATTCCAGAGGGGTGCTTCAGTAGGAGAAGGTTGAAAGAAGGAGGATCTTGGGGAATGTGGTGGAGAGGTGGTTTGTGCGGCTGGCTGGGATTCAGGAATAGGAGTGAGGGGATTTGAAGAGTGTTGGAGCAAGGCAGAAATAGGAAGTGCATCAAATAAATTCAAATCATCATCAGAAGCAAGTGCAGGCTTACTTGAATGTGCTGATGATCGAGTCACTCTGGCAGGAGGTTCAGTCCTTCTGACCGTTGCAGCAGCTGGTTCCACCTGAGTAGGCTTCACCACAATTCTGACCTTCTTCTGCTTCTTCTTTGGAGGACCATCCTCACTATCATCACCACCATCATCATCAGGCTTGCTCTTTGTCTTCTTGACCAGAGGAACATCAGATTCTTCTGAGGATTCTTCCAGAACCATCTTCCTCTTGGTTTTCTTCTTGGGAGGAGAAGGAAACTCTGGAGCTGGTGGTAGTTTGCTGATGAAATCATCAAGGTCAATTTCGAAACCTTGAGCCCTGAGGTCTTCAACATAGCATCTGATGGCTTCAGGATGGTCTGCTTGAGTCCACAGAGGGTAGTCATTCAGAGGCATTCTTCTTCCTCTGATCTCAGAAGATGAGTCTTCATGAGCAGGAGCAATCTTCTTCTGGATTAAGCCCATCTTCTTCAAGGAGTTTGCAGTGAAGACATCACTGACAATTGTGCTCAAATCCTCTGTGCAACCAGCATCGATCAAATCTTGCACCAAGTTGCTTTCAATGAGAAAGTCTGAGAGCAGCCTCCCAAAAGGGATGTATTTGATTGCAGACTTGATGGAGGCGGTGGTGCGAGACTTCCGGATGCATTCCTTCAAGTAGGAGAACAGGAAGTAGGGAAGGCAGATCTTCTCTTTGTCTTGGATGAAGAACAGCATCGCCTTCTGGTTGAAGTTGATGTAATCTGGGGAACTGCCCTTCGGTCTCGGATTGATGCAGTTGAGCAGGATCTTGTGCCAGATTCTGAGTTTGGGGTGAAGATCCATCACCTTGTAACTCGTCTTGCCCGGTTTGAAGGTGGTGTACAGGGCCTTGTTGACTATGTCCTTGGTGCTGGGTTTCAGCTTCGATTCCGTCAGTTGGAACCGATACCCATAAGCAGTTTCTGCTCCTAGCAGATTCACGAATGACTTCTCCGTGATGATGATCTTTCTGCCAAGAATGTGAGAGACCACCTGAGTGTCATCGCAGTCTGCGTGCTTCCAGAATTCCTTTACCAATTTCTCATACACCGGTCCTCGAAGTCGATTGAAATAGTTTCCCCAACCTTGAGCTTGGACTTCAGGACGAAGATCAAACCCATTTGCAGCCAGGTTGTCGAGGTTGAATCTCCATTCTGCCAGGACTTGGAGTTCCTCAGGAGCAAATACGCAGTGAACGGCACAGCCCCGTTCTGCAATAGGAACAATCTGCTCTTGAACTTGAACTTGTTCTTGTGCCGGGTTCTCAGAGCCCCTTTGACCCGTTGCCAAACCAACTTCCATGTGAGGGAACTGAGGTGCATCTACAGTAGATCTTCTGGTTTGTCTCACCATTTTGAAGAGGTTGAAGGTTTGAGGTAGAAGATGAAGTTTGAAGGATGAAGAGAGATCGAGAGAGAAATCAAGAAAGAGGCGGTTTTGAAAAGCAGAGAGTGCGAGAGTGAAAACCGGAAGTGAACGAGAACGTGTGTGTATAGTGGGTTTTATCAAATAACCGTTGTTGATTCAAAAAGCACTGTAAGATCAACGGTCGAAAATTAAAGATAGATAGTAACAGTAAAATACACAATCACACACAGGAGATAAGCATATCTACACACAATCATAACAGACTGTCACACGGGCACAAGGAACTATGCATCAGAAATTCTGACGCACGTGTTGTTGTCTCAGCTTCAGAGTCAGTACCAGTGGGCACACACACTCTGATTGAGTTACATTCTGGACTAGACATCTTCTGATCAAGAAGTATCATAGTCAGAGGTTCTGATCCATCTTTACTCTGGACAAAAGTCCATGTTTAGATTTTTCAGAATAAAATTAAATCTATCCTCTGCTAAGGGCTTTGTAAAGATATCTGCCCATTGATGGTCAGTATCAACAAACTTCAGAAGAAGTACGCCCTTCTGCACATAATCTCTAATGAAGTGATACTTTACCTCAATGTGCTTTGCCCTTGAATGCAAGATAGGATTCTTGCTCAACGAGATTGCAGCAGTGTTATCACAATAAATTGGGATATTGCTCTCAAGGATATGATAATCCTCCAGCTGATGTTTCATCCAGAGCATCTGAGTGCTGCATATTGCTGCTGAGATATATTCTGCCTCTGCAGTTGATAGTGCAATGGTTGATTGCCTCTTGCTTGCCCATGAGACTAGATTGCTTCCCAGAAATTGACAATTTCCAGAAGTACTTTTTCTCTCTGTTCTATCTCCAACATAATCAGCATCACAATAACCTGAAAGCTTGTACTCTGATGTTTTCTTATACATCAAGCCAAGGTTAGTGGTGCCTTTCAGATACCTTAGGATCCTCTTAACAGCAGTTAAGTGGGTTTCCCTTGGATCTGATTGGAAACGAGCACATAAGTGAACACTAAATAATATGTCTGGCCTAGATGCAGTTAAGTATAGAAGTGAACCTATCATTCCACGATAGAGCTTCTGACATACTTTACCACTTTTATCTTCTTTCTCCAAAATGCATGTAGGATGCATTGGAGTCTTGGCCACTGTAGATTCCAGCATATTGAACTTCTTCAGAAGTTCTTTAGTGTACTTGCTCTGATGGATATATGTTCCTTCTGGTGTTTGATCAACTTGTATTCCCAGAAAGTACTTTAATTCTCCCATCATACTCATCTCAAATTCAGCCTGCATCATCTCAGAAAATTCTTTGCATAGAGATTGATTAGCAGAACCAAATATAATATCATCAACATAAATTTGCACAATTAAGATATCATCTTTATAAGTCTTGCAAAAAAGAGTTGTATCTACTTTACCCCTTACAAATTCATTCTCCAGAAGGAATGAGCTAAGTCTCTCATACCATGCTCTGGGAGCTTGCTTCAGACCGTAGAGTGATTTCTTCAATTTGAACACATGGTCTGGTTTCTTTTCATCTTCAAAACCTGGGGGTTGATGAACATAGACTTCCTCTGAGATATAACCATTTAGGAAGGCACTCTTTACGTCCATCTGATGTAGAACTATGTTGTGATTTACTGAGAAGGAGATCAACAGTCTAATTGCCTCCAGTCTTGCTACCGGAGCAAATGTTTCAGTGTAGTCTATTCCTTCCTGCTGGCTGTAGCCTTGAGCAACTAGCCTTGCCTTGTTTCTGACTACTTCTCCTTTCTCATTTAGCTTGTTTCTGAATACCCATTTCGTTCCAATAACATGGACACACTCAGGCTTCTTCACTAAGCTCCAAACATCGTTCTTGGAAAATTGATTCAATTCTTCTTCCATGGCCAGAATCCAATCCTTGTCCTGAAGAGCTTCATCTATGGACTTGGGTTCAATTAAGGACACCAATCCTTTCAGACTCAGCAAGGTCTCTTCAGAGGGTCTGAAGGCAGATCTGGTTCTGACTGGTTCATCTTTGTTGCCCAGAATCAATTCCTTAGGGTGAGCTGCAGTGATTCTGCTCTTCTTCAGAGTTTGTGAGTTAGAGGGACCAGCTTCTTCCTCTGGTTCATCTTCCTCTGGCTCAGCTTCCTCTGGAGCTTTGCCTTTGTCAGAAACATTAATGCTTAAATCTGCAAACTTTTCAACTAGCTTTGACTGGTCAGAGTCAAGCTTATCATCAAATTTAACATGAATAGATTCTTCAATAGTCTTAGCATCAGTATTATAAAATCTAAAACCTTTAGATCTATCAGAATAACCAAGTAATAGACACTTAGAAGACTTAGCATCAAATTTATGCAATCTATCCTTAGTATTGAGAACATAACAAACACAGCCAAAAGGATGAAAATAAGAAATGTTGGGTTTTATGTTCTTCCACAATTCATAAGGAGTCTTATTCAGAATTGGTCTCACAGAGATTCTGTTCTGAATGTAACATGCTGTATTTACTGTCTCTGCCCAAAAGTGCTTAGCCATGCCAGTTTCTTGGAGCATGGTTCTAGCCATCTCCTGAAGAGTTCTGTTCTTCCTCTCAACAACACCATTTTGTTGAGGAGTTCTGGGACAAGAGAAATCATGTGCAATTCCATAGGAATCAAACAGACTCTCAAACTTGTCATTCTCAAACTCTCCACCATGGTCACTTCTGACACGCACAATCCTACAAGCCTTCTCGTTTTGCACTTGAGCAATGAAGGTAGAGAACACAGCATGAGACTCATCCTTGCGGGTTAGAAACTTTACCCATGTCCAGCGGCTATAGTCCTCAACGATAACCATCCCATATCTCTTGCCACCTATAGACTCAGTTTTCACTGGTCCAAATAGGTCGATATGCAGAAGTTCTAACGGCCTTGAGGTTGAGACAACATTCTTTGCCTTGAAAGGGACTTTTGTGAATTTGCCTTTCTGACATGCTTCACAAAGAGCGTCTGAAGCGAACTTCAGATTGGGTAAGCCCCTGACAAGGTTTAGCTTGCTCAGCTGAGAAATCTTTCTCATACTGGCATGCCCTAACCGTCTATGCCATACCCACTGCTCTTCATTAACAGACAGAAGGCACTTCACATTCTGAGCCTCCAACTCAGATAATCTGATCTTATAGATGTTGTTCTTCCTCTTGCTGTTAAATAGAACAGAGCCATCGATCTGACTTACAGCCCGGCAGGACTTTTGATTGAATATAACATCATAACCCTTGTCAGCTAATTGACTTATAGACAATAAGTTATGTGTTAAGCCGTCTACCAATAAAACATTATCAATGCATGGACTACTATCTACACAAATAGTGCCAGTACCAACAATTTTACCCTTTTCATTTCCTCCGAAGCCAACTTCGCCTCCAGGCTTAAGTTTCAGCTCTCGGAACATACGCTTTTCTCCCGTCATGTGACGCGAGCATCCACTGTCCAGATACCATGATTGGTGTTTCAGTGGAGCTATCAAGGATATCTGCAACATAGATAATTTTGTCCTTAGGTACCCACTTTCTGGGTCCTCTTTTGTTAGTTACCCCAGAGGTTCTGATCACCTTGGGTGTCTCAACATAATATTTTAAGGGAATATTTGCATGATATTTAGTCATAGAGAAAGATCCCTTTTTAAGAGGGTTTTTAGCAATTTTAGCAGGTACAGGATCAGGCAATATGGTACCAGAGGGAACAAAGCATTCATACAAGGATTTAGCTTTAGACACAGAAGGCTCATTTCTAATTGGTTTAGAATAGCCAATGCCATGCATTCCATTTCTGCTTACGCCATAGATCATTGAAGCCATTAAGCTTCTATCCACGCTTTTAGCTAGGAATCTTTGAAAAGACTTTTCATACTTAGATTCATTTCTACAATCAGAGGCATCACATGCAACAATTTCTTCTAACTTAGCAATCTGGTTCTTAAGCACAGAGTTAGAATTTACCAAAGCATGATTTTCATTTTTCAAATCAGAAATAATTTTCTCATGTTCAGAAGGAGTCTTGGAGACAGCAGATAAGTTCTTTTTCAACTTTTTATGCTTAGACAATAAAGAGTTATACTTATCCATGATATCAGACAAAGCATGTTTCAGTTCAGAGGTAGAGAAAGAAGCAAATACCTCATTTTCATCGTCTGAGTCAGGATCTCCTTCTGATTCTGAGTCAGAGTCAACAGCTTCCTTTGACTCTACTTCCTTGTCTTTGACAATTGCCATGAGTCCTTGGACTTCACCATCAGAGTCAACATCCTCTGACTCTGATTCATCGAATGTCACCATCAGACTCTTCTTGGTCTTGAAGTGCTTCTTTGGCTTCTTGTCTTTCTTCAACTTTGGACAATCACTTTTGTAATGCCAAGATTCTTTGCATTCAAAACATGTGACTTCCTTGATTGAAGACTTCTTCTGGCCTGAGGACTCATACTTTCCTTTTGCCCTTCCAGAGCCTTTGAACTTGCTCTGCCTGTGCTTCCAGATGCGGTTGAGTCTCTTGGAGATCAGAGTCAGCTCATCTTCATCAGAATCTTCTGATGCTTCTTCAGATTCTTCTTCTTCAGCTTGAAGAGCCTTTGACTTCTCAACCTTAGCCTTTTCAGATTTGGATTTCAAGGCTATGGACTTTTTCTTCAGATCTTGCATCTCTGAGCGCTTCAGCTCATGGCACTTCAAAATGCTGATGAGTTCTTCTAAACTCATATTCTCAACGTCTCTCGTGAGCTCTATTGAAGTCACCAAAGGCATCCAACTTTCAGGAAGACACCTGATGATCCTTATGACATGATCTTTTGTTGTGTAGCTCTTGTTGAGAGGTCGTATGCCAGCTACAAGCAATTGAAATCTGGAGAACATTTCTTCAATGGACTCATTTGGCTCCATGATGAAGGATTCATACTTTTGGATCAAGGACAATGCCTTTGATTCTTTGACTTTCTTGTTTCCTTCATGAGACATCTTCAGAGAATCAAAAATGCCTTTAGCAAACTCACGATCTGTAATCTTCTGGTACTCCTCATAGGAAATAGCACTTAGAAGAATTGCTCTTGCTTTGTGATGTTGTGAGTACAGCTTCTTTTGATCTGCAGTCATCTCTGATCTTGGGATCTTCTTGCCATCTGTATCAACTGGACGCTCATAGCCATCCACAATAATGTCCCAGAGATCTGCATCGAAACCCAGAAAGAAACTTTCCAGTCTATCTTTCCAATATTCGAACCTTTGACCATCGAACATAGGAGGCTTTGCGTTGTAACCATCTCTTTGAGTTTCACTGGTGGTGGCAGCCATTGTTTTTCACACCGGCCCGGATCACTGAACACTGTTAGGTGTGGTAATCAGAACTTGCGCTCTGATACCAATTGAAGGTATGAAAAACGGTAGAAAGGGGGGGTTTGAATAACGTTTTCAGAACAAGACTTCCACCTTAAAGATTTTGACAAATCTTTCGAGAACTTAAGTGCTAAAGATAAGAGATAGAAAAGCACACAAGTATTTTATCCTGGTTCACTTGATAAATCCCTCAAGCTAATCCAGTCCACCCGTTAAGGTGATTTCTTCCTTCTTAGAATGAAGGCAATCCACTAATCAGATAATCGTTACAACTGCACTTGAAACCTACAAGTGACTAACAATACACTGACTTAGCTCTCACTAAGATTCACTCTCTTAGTCTTCTCTAGGATCCGATCAACCTTGATCTCCTAAAGGAATCACCACTAAGATTCACTCTCTTAGTTTTCTTAAGGATACTGACCTA
Source organism: Lotus japonicus (assembly GCF_012489685.1). NCBI lineage: Eukaryota > Viridiplantae > Streptophyta > Magnoliopsida > Fabales > Fabaceae > Lotus > Lotus japonicus. The sequence continues at coordinate 35,633,370 of NC_080043.1, read as the reverse complement.
CCCGGTCCCTTAAGGAAAATCAAACAACTGTTTGAGGTTGGTGTTTACAAAGGTTTGCTTCTAAATAAGCTGAGTGTAAACTAACTAAGAACAGATGAAAGAAAGCTTAGAATATTTTGAATATGTCTTGCGCGTGTGTATTTCTTCTTTTGATATTCTCTTGCCGCTTCTTTCAATCTTCAGCCTCTATATATACTCCAAGGATTAGGGTTGAGCGTTGCATGGGAAATGCTACCGTTGGAGGGCAGTTCTGGAAAATCCAGCTTCTGCAGTGGCTGAGAACGTTAGGTAGGTCGTCAGGAAGGTACACTTGCTTTTGTACTTGGATAGCGACTTGACCTTTTAACCTAGGAGACTTCTGATCAGGGGAATACTTCATATAGGAACTTGTGAAGCCGGTTGATCAGAGTCAGAGGGAAAGCACAGATCCTCTGACCATTGTATCTTCTGATTCTGAACTCAGAGGGAAGAACATAGCCTTCAGAGTTTCTTGCTTCTGGACTTCAGAGTTTCCACTATTCAGCTTCTGGATCTTCAGAGTCTTCTACACCATCAGAACATCTGAACCTTCAGTGTTTCTTGGTTATCAGAACTTCTGGATCTTCAGAGCTTCTAGCGACTGAGTCCACATCAGAGTTTGTATAGCTTCAGAACTTCTGAAGCTTTTCCACTGTTCATACTGAACATGGTGAATGCGAAAGCGTTGCTTGGGTCACTCTTTATACACAGTGCTTCTGATTTGTGTGAGATTGAGTTGAGGTCAGAGCCTGTAAATAGCACACTCAGAAAAACACGTTAGAGTACCACAATTGTTCATATCAAAAGGTTAACTTGTAATCATCAAAACATAGAGTTGTACTACTAGATCAAAACTTGATCTTACAGTTAAGTGGTAACGCAAACAATTAGAGCGAAAATCGCTCTGCAGACAATCAATTTTCATTCTTTGCAGAGTCACACAACCTAGCACAGAAGACCTATTCCCCAAAGACTCCCAAAAGACTCGACTAAGCTCTGATACCACAATGTAACACCCCGATTTCCGGGTGTCACCTTAGTAACCAAAAATAACTCTACGCGGAAAACAGGTAATTTTTTTTCGTTTGATTCCTTTTAAATAAAGCAATAGAAAGTAAAGACATAACCCAACCACTAAACTAACCAATATACATCAAATATAAACATGTACAGCCTCAGCTGCACTCCCACGTCACGCGCACTCGCAGTGACTCCAAAGTAGTGTGCCCGTAGGCAAATATTTACAGATCCAGAAGTGTGAGTGAGAAAATTATAATTACAAACCACTAGGAGAAAGTCGGCCTCAAAATGGCCTAAGCAAAGACCCCTATGGTCCGACTGACTCACTGTGATCCCTCAGTAAAAGAACCACACAAAAGTCATGCGTCGGGAACCTACCCTGTCCCAAAAGCAAAACGAATCAGAGCTCTACACAAAATATGACGCCTGCCTAAACCTACCCTCCCAGTACCAAGTCCACTGCGAACTGAAGTTGGCAAGTTGAAGCTCAGCTCCATGCGTCGTAAAGCTCCTTTCGTCAGACGTCCACTCTCGTCAGTCCGGTCCTCCATGACCCTTCCCCGGTACGTCGCCCGATGACCAACAAGATAGATCACCCAAGCGGTGGGGCATGACGGTCCACCAACTCATATCTGATCCCCCCCGAGGGAAAGACCATCGAAACCCAATCCACCGTTGACATCTGGCAGCATGCCGACCGCCCAAACACAAACATACAACCAAAGCCAAGGCGCTAGGGTCAACTCACGGAAATAAGTAGATATACACTCAACATGTGATATGGGGTATAGATATATATGTTGATATATATATATATATAAACAATCCTAGCATGTTATTGGCTCTAACAATGCTTCAATAAATCAAACAGCACACGATTTCAGTTAGAATGAATGTATGCGTGAAATGCACAATATGATCCGGATTTGTGATGCGTTCCTGTTCGCCACAAGTGAAGCATTCCCGTTCTTCACTATGGATGAACCATTCCCGTTATTCATCCTGGATGAACCATTCCCGTTATTCATCCTTGGTGAACCATTCCCGTTATTCACCATATGATGAACCATTCCCGTTATTCATCATTAATGCAAGGTGAACCATTCCCGTTATTCACCATGAAATGCACAGGTGAACCATTCCCGTTATTCACCCGATTGATGCAATATGATTAGCCAAACATCGAATCGCCCTCACCACATAAGTGTTTAGCTCAAACCCAAACTCAAAACAAACCCAAGAGTTAGTGTCGGTCAATACAACACAACTCGGAGTAAGTGTCGGTCAATACAACACAACTCCACCAACAAGAATACACAAGGGATTAGTGTCGGTCAATACAACACAACCCCAACAACAAAACCCAAAATCAAAGCCAGAGTCAGTGTCGGTCAATACAACACGACTCGGAGTTAGTGTCGGTCAATACAACACAACTCCCACCACAAAACCCACAAACAAGGCCCAGAGTCTGTGCCGGTCAATACAACACGACTCGAACAACACTACCAGGAGTACTAGAGTACTCGGTGACTTTCAATCATCACCATAGCTCACCTTAGTGGCTTTCCCCAATTCCAAAACTCTCCAAACCCACAACAAGTCGACTTTTCCCCGTCTTTCACAATCATTTTCTCCTTTAGGTCTCCTATGATTATTCGTTTAGTAAAAACGTTTCGAATTGAATTAGTCAGGTTATGAGTTTATTCCTCAAAGTCTAAGTCTCCCAAAGTCTCTAGTTTTCGAAATTCTAATCATTCTAAGTTTTCCAAAAACCCTCCAAAAGAAGTTTCCCGGGGAAAGTCTAAGTATTCAAACGAATCCCAACAAATGGCTAAGTCTCAAACCCCACATTTGAACTTGCCTAGGGTTGTTCATCCAACCCGAAATATCAAAGATCACCAGATCAATGAATCTCCACTCCGAAGTCGCGTCAAAACGAACCATCCAACAATATCACAATATCACAAGTTATGGAAAAACATCATAACATCAACTCATCATCATAACAACATCAAATAAAGCATGAGTCGAATTTATCGACGCCTATCATGCAATCATAGCTAATATAGTAAGTTGCCCTAACCTCGAGCTGCTCCAGCCTCGTAATCAAAATCTCCTTCACACAAATGCTCTGAAACTCCCAAAGTTCCTTCAACTGAACCTCGGAGAAAAACAAAGCAGAATCCAAACAAAATCGATTAGTTCGATCACAATACAACTCACAAGCGCTAGACAAAGCATTAAAGCTTCAGAATACAACAATCGGATACAAAAGACAAGTTTTCGAAAACGAAAACTCCCCCCTAACACTACAAGCTCACGGCCATAAGAGAAAAAGGGCTCAGGCTCATTTTCTTCGATCAAATCTGTTTACAAGGTAGTTTTAGGGTAAAACTAAGGCAAAGAAACTGTCGGAACAATTTTCGGACAATCGGATCAAAATACGGCCGTTCAGGGGCGTTTTGGTCCAAAATAAAAGCTCAAAGCCTCAAAGTTATCAGTTCTGAAAACAAATTTGACAGCAATGATCCTAACGACATCCGTGACAACAAATCCTAAAGGCACGAAGTCCGATTATGACTTTTCGACAATAAAGTTTCGAAATGTGCGACTAAAGAGTTTTGAATCAGTTTTTCAGATCCTGGACAGCTCGATCGCAATCGGCGATTACTGACAGAGGTTTTAGACTCTTGGGAACGTAGGGAAGATAACCCAAGTAAGAAATCAGAGAAAACGGACCGTTTTACAAAAAGCTCAAAACTGTGAGCACAGAAACGACTTCAGAAACGCAGTAGAAACAGAAATCAGAGGTAAGAATCAAGCTAGTTACCTCGATACCTTGAAGTAGAGACGAACTGTGCGAAGATTGGTCAAGTTTTCGCGAAAAATCTTCCTCTCCTCCTCTCTCCTTGCTCGCGGCCTTGAATGGGTGAGAATGAAGAGATTTTTGCTTTTTCGACTATTTATAGGCAGGTGAAATCGCGGGAAAATGAAAATTTCGCGATTCCGATTTTTGCAGCACATTCACCGATGAATTCTAAGAGAGATTCTGGCGTCAGAATTCCATAACTCAAAACAAGTATCTATGATTTGGGAAAAACGATATCTAAAATCCCAAAAGCGGTGTAAGTTAATCTGACCCGAAAAACCACTTTTTGCTGTGATGCTCAAACGACAAAACTTCCTACTGAAGAAAGATTGGAAATGTCGAAAAAAATCTGGCAACACGGACGGAAACTTCGTTAGAAGTCCCGAATAGAAAAAGTCTTCATCCATCGCTCGAATCTCGGGTTTCGAAGCAAAGAAATTAGCGTCGTTGGACTTCCAAAAAGTGAATACTATCATGCGTACAGTCCAGAGTTCCGAAATGAAACGCTGGTTGAAGGAAAAATAAAGAGAATCTTTAAATTTTCCAAGGATTTGAAATCTCACTTAAAACGTTGCTCTAAAGCAAAATTAGCCTATTCTGGACACGCTCGCCATAAAGCAGGTGTGCAGACAACTCGCACTAATTCCTACAGCGACTCCGCAACATTCCTCAAGCAATTCCTGAACTTTCTTCTTCATTAATCTTTCTCAAATATCAAACTCATGTCACGCTTACACTGATTCTACGCGTGAGTCGGAAATTAACTTGTTCTGCAAATCCAGGTCTTACAGATCGGATCCTAGAGAAGACTAAGAGAGTGAATCTTAGTGTGAGCTAAGTCAGTGTATTGTTAGTCACTTGTAGGTTTCAAGTGCAGTTGTAACACATACCTGATTAGTGGATTGCCTTCATTCTAAGAAGGAAGAAATCACCTTAACGGGTGGACTGGATTAGCTTGAGGGATTTATCAAGTGAACCAGGATAAAATCCTTGTGTGCTTTTCTATCTCTTATCTTAAGCACTTCTTGAGTCACGAAAAGATTTGATAAAAATCTTAAGGTGGAAGTTTTTATTTAAAAACGCTATTCAAACCCCCCCTTTCTACCGTTTTTCATACCTTCAATATATGTAACAATTGCACGTAGCAATTAACCTCGATCGCAACTTAGAACCGCAACCCCAAATCAAACCAAGCACAAAGACGAATCAACTCAAGGAGATATGTGATTTACCTCAGCAAATCACATCAAGAATCACTTCTACACGCAGCAGAATGTGATTTTCAGAGAGATCGATTTTCACCCACAAGCTCTAGGTCAAACACACGCTCTTGATACCAATTTGTTGAAACTTAGAGAGAAAATAGAGGAAAAGAATTGAGCTGAGAATGAAATGTTCTCATTATTGAAGGAAGAAAGTGTGTACATGCCTTTATATAACTATTTAGGGTAAACACTAATCCACTAACTAACAAATAACTATGCTTAGTGAGCATTTTAACACTCTAAGCTATACACCTCAGCATATACATTCAACTAACCAGTACTTGGATTACATTTCAATATTCAACACACTTCCCTAAGCCAAGTACTTGAGAGAAACAACACCCATATTCTTCTTTAAATGAATGAGAGAAAAAAAATTATTTTTTTATGCTAAGAACTCAAAAAGTAAAACATCTTATATAAGAACAGTTTTTATTTTTAAGAACTAAGAACTCCACGTCAGTCTCCTCCAGTGGTTAAAAACTCAGTTCTTAGTTCTTAACTCAAAAATAAGAATTAAGAATTAAGAACCTTACATTAGAAATACTCTTAGATTTTACAGGTGAAACTCATCACATTACTTTATAACAAATGTTTTCATTTAAAAAAAAAAAAAAACTCCGAGATTTACCATATTCAATTATTGCAGATTGAATTATGAGAGAATGAAGTTAATACAAAGTACAAAAACACTTAACATGTGGCATTGAACCTATTGACGTGGTGCCTTTGTCTACTTCGGTTTCGGTTGACTTCTTCAGTAGCACGGCACCACCGTTCACTCTCTCTCTCTGTGCCCGTGGCCTAAGCCTGAACCTGAGTTTTGTTCTGCAACCATCACCGTAGAAAATGGCTAGCGACGACGATCTTCGATTCTTCGAGCTGAACACAGGTGCCAAGATTCCTTCTGTTGGTTTGGGCACTTGGCTTGCTGCACCTGGCGTTGTTGCTAATGCCATAGCCACCGCCGTCGATGTACTTGTTCCCTTCACCCACTCTTGCTATTATTCCTTATCATCCATTCCATTGTTTTTCAGAATCTAGAGCTTCCTGTTGTTTTCTTTGAGTTGTGAATTTTCTTGCTATGTTTATGTAGGTTGGATATCGGCATTTGGATTGTGCACAAATTTATCGCAATGAAAAAGAGGTCAGAGTCTATGGTTGAGGTTAATGTTTAAAGAGCTTGCAAGAGATGGAGAAGAGAATATGAACTTGTATTTCTGATTTATTATATGGGTGTGTTTGGGTAAACAACTTAATTAAGCACTTATGACAATAAGCACTTAGGTCCCGTTTGGAAAACCAGCTTAATTAAGAGCTTATGGTCATAAGCGCTTATGACATAAGTGCTTGTTTATAAGCTAATTTAAAAGATTTATTGAAATAATTGAAAATAAGCTATAAATAAGCGTAAGCTCTTTTTCATAAGCTCTTATGAGTAGCTTATGAAAATAAGCTCAAAACAGCTTATGGTAGACCATAAGCTATTTGCATAAGCTCTCCCAAACACTGACATTAACGCTTATGCTGTCAGATATTTGTAAGCTAATTTGAGATAATCATTGAAATAAACGGAAAATAGGTTATAGGACAGCATAAACTCTTATTCATAAGCTAATCTGATCAGCTTATGAAAATGAGCTCAAAACAACTTATAATATAGGTAGGTCATAAGCTCTTCCAAACGAAGCCTATATAACTATCACACAGTACTGCTTGTGGGTTAGCTGGAAATGACATGAGGAAACTGTTGAGAGCTGAAGTGCAGGGTCATGTGATCTGGTAGAGCCAATGTTGGCTGTAGTAGTGTAAAGATGGCAGCCTCCCAGGAGGGAATGGAGTTAATTCAAGTTAGCTAAGATTTCAAGTTATGAGAACTTAAGTCTGAATTGGTATGCAACTACTGTGAACAGGATTACTCATTAGTCGAGCATTGTCTAGGGTTCATGCTCAGCTTGTCTATAGGGTTCATGCTCTAGTCAAGCATTTGTTAAAGATAAGTATTAGAAATTAGGGGCCTAACTCAACCCAAAAGCTAGCTCAAGAGTTGAGGGTTGCTATACCCTTATAAAGGCTATCTATGTCATATCTCTAGCCAATGTGTGACTTCTAACAATAAGTTCTGTGGATCAGTGAATATTTGAATTTGATTTTGTTTATTTATCTTCAAAAAACAGAAAAGGAAAATAGAAAACTCTTTGTCAGCTCATTTACAAAGATATTCATTCAGAAAAATAGTTCTGTACACCCGTAAATGGAATTGGAGTGTAGATCTCCATCTGCTTGCCCTCTCTTTAGCCAACACTAGCCAACAAAGTCTCAAATAGCACAATACTGGAATCAGCACTAAAAATCAATACTCCCCAATGTGACTCAAGTTGGAATAGAGTCCAGCTGATACAAACAGAAACATGTGGATACCAAGGTAGAACATTGAACTTAGCCACTTGAGAATGGTCCCTTAACCTTTGAATTAGCAAGCTAGTGCAATCAGCAACAACTAGGTCCCTCAAACTAATAATTCCCGAACCATTTTCCTTCCCACTACCAACTTCAACTTGATTTGTATGAAGAAATTTAAGGGCTGTAACATGGCCATCACTATGCTGAAATTGCCCTGTTAATTCCAAATTATTCTGGGCTTTTCCTTCCTCCCAAACACTTTTGTTATATTTGTGCCCCAACAAATGTGCTAGGCCTAGGAATTCCAAAGCTCTAGGTACAGAGGCAGTACACAAAATAAGAGCTAGATCTTGGAAAAACAACAAGCTAGTAGCAAAAATACTGTCAAGCCTCTTTCCTGTACCAAGTTGGAGATGGTCTAAACTAGCAGTAAAAGCTTCAACATCCCATTTTATTGTACTACTTTGGCCTTGTTCCATTCTACTAAAATATTTAAATGCATACCTGTGGTGCATCTCACAATTAAAGCAGAAGTATAATTTTGACACAACAGCCCTAACTTCTTTATTACCCCCATTTGAAGTTAACACCATGGTTCCAGTAAAATCTTGGGAGTGACCACAAGCTCTTTCACTTAGCATTTGCAAATAACCATGTGACTCTTTGAAGTGAATTATGATTCCTTGTTGTCTCATATCAATGGGTAAATTGGGTTTTAGCCCAAAGTATGATAAGTTGACCCAACCCATACGAACAACCTTGTTTTCCATAAAAACTCTACTTCTCTTGATCAGACCAGCTCTATCCTTCTCTAGGGCCCAATTTTTTCCACTAGTGAAATGGGTATGACCCATTCTGTGAAGAAAAAGTTCCAGCTGGTACCCAATTCCTGCTGGCCTTGTCTCCTTGTTCCACGTATCCCTGAAGCAGTCCCTCACATGCATGCTTCTTCTTACTGGAACAACTTGCTTTGCTTGCCCCTAATTGGCTACTATCTCTGTTTCCACCTCATCCAGAGTTGAATCAAATGGTTTTCGCTGCTTAAACTTTACCTGAACGCTAGCTGTCTTCGTTTCCATGGCTTGCGGGTTTGCTCTCATCATCACCTCTGTTGTCATTACTAAATCTGCAAACCTTGCATGAGCAACCGTTAAATCCAGCGGTTCCGGTGGTGGTTGTTTCTCCTCCGGCGACCTACAACTCATCAATTCCACCGGCGCCGAGCCCCGGTCGCCATCGCCCCACCAATCTGGCGGTTCCGCCGGTGGCCGTACTGTCTTCCGTCGCATGAGAAAGATCGCTCGCTCGTCAGCTTTCTTCCAAACCAATTCCATCAGCGTCGAAACCCATAACTCCGCCATGTGAGGTGGTTTCACCGGCGGCCGATTCACCATCTCCTCCTCGCCAGGCCAGAACTTGGTTCTCTTTTCCCCCAATTCTGAAATTCCTGGTCCGGGGAACCCTAATTTGTCAATTTGGGGCCAAACAGGGAAATTTTCCCTCTTCTCACCCACGAACGATTCCTTTTGTCGCAACGCCTCGGTGGCCAAACGCCTTGCATCCTCCGCTCTTGTCTCCGATTCACCCTCTGTTTCAAGACTTAGTTTCTGAGTCACTTCCGCCGTCGTAGTGTCATGATTCACATTCTCCGGCGTCGCCTCTGCTTCAGAGGTTTCGTTTCCTTCTGCCTCTGATGCAAACTCTGATCCTGTCCTTTCTTGTGCGACCAGAATGGTTTTCTAAATAATCTCAGAAAGAGAATGAAATTCATAGGATTGTACCTCTATCCGGATTTCTTCCTTCAATCCCTTCAAGAAAATGCCTTTCACAAATTCTGGATCAATTTCTCTGAGAGCACCCACGTACCTCTCAAAATCTTTCACATAATGTTCCACTGTTTCATCTTGCTTCAGAGAAAGAAGCAACTCAAATGGATTTTGAATCTTTGAGGGTTGAAACCTCCTCACCACTGCAATCTTGAACTCTTCCCATGATGAATTGGGATTACAACTGGTCCACCCTTGAAACCAGGTAAGAGCCCTTCCTTCTAAGGCCTCCATGGTTGCTTGCATCTTGTCTTCCTCTCTAACCTTCTTCAACAGAAAATACCGCTCCAAACAGTGTACCCAATCATACGCATCATCACCCCCAAAAATTGGAATTTCCCTCACCAATTCCTCTGAAATTCTCACCATGCTCCTTGATTCTTCCATAACGCAGCAAAGAAATTGTGGTTCAGGCACCAGATCGGTGCTCTAATACCAATGTTAGAACTCAGAAAATCAGCTGTAGTTTATTGATAGAAGAACCCTAATTCCCAATTGGGGATTAGGGGAAAGATACAAGGAAGGATACCAAACACCTTCCCTAACCCAAGAGAGAACCACTTCTCTCTCAAGAACTCAATTCCTAACTGAATATCAGAATGATCCCTATTCTCTAACCCCCCTCTTATTTGTACTAGCCCTCTAACTAATTGTCTAATTATGTGATAACTTCTTCACTTATGTGATATGTGAGTTCCTATCAATAACAGCTTAAACTTTTGGGATAAGTGGTTGCTTGACATGGTATCAGAGCCTCTATGGCCGAGAGGTATAGAGTTCGATCCTTGCTCCCCTCACTTTCTAATTAAACAGTGGAATTTAATTAAGCACATGGTAGGTGGACCTGTGCATTTGTCCACGCTTCAAGCCCAAAGGGCTCTTGCGTGAGGGGGCGTGTTAGAGTATAATATAAAACCATTAAAGTGGCTCTTACCTAACAGCTTAAGCTTTTGGGATAAGTTGATGCACCACGGATTTCAGCGATTCCTTCCCCCTTTGATCCAACGTCACCCCCTGCATCTGAAATGATAAATTTTCCCTCATCTCCATGGGCGACTGTGGTTGTCTCTGAGATTCTTGACCCAAAATGTTGTTGTTTGCGTTCTTGGAAGCTTCATTCTTGCTTCCGATTTCTGTTTCTCCTCTCTGCTGGACCACCACCACCTCTGCGATTCCTGGTTTCCCTTGCGACGCCACCAGCGTGGTTGATGCTCGCTCCTCCTCCCCTGTCAATTCTGTTACCCTCAGCGACGCTACCACTGCCGTTGTTCGTTCCGCCTTGATTGCCGTCTCCGTTGCCTCTGACGCCGCCTCAGATTCTCTCTGCGCCGCCTCTGCTGCTTCAAATTCGCGCTTTTCCCGTTCCCTATGTTTTCTCCGCTCTTCAAGTTCTCGCAAGCGGTTCTCTAGTCTTAAAATTTCTTTCTCAAGTTCAGGGTTTGCAACGAATTGCACCCCCAGTTTCTTCCCAAACGCTGCAAGTCGTAACTCGTTCGCCGCGGCCCTGGCTTCAAGCGACTCCATTCTCGCCCTAAGTTCTTTGCGATCCTGCTCCATCGAACACAGCACAGGGAAATCGTGGTTCAAGCACCAGATCGGTGCTCTGATACCAATGATAGAACCCAGTAAAATTTGAGTATTATTTCTATGAAGAATTTGGGAATTAGAGAAGATACATGAGAGAAGGGATACCAAACACCCTTCAAACCCAGAAAGAGACCACTCTCTCTAGAACCCAAAACCAAAACAGAATACAACGATACCCAATTGACTCTAACTTCCCCTTATTTATAGGACCAACCTCTAACTAACTAACTAACCCTCCCAACTAATTAACTAACAGTGAGTTCCTGTCAGCGTTGTTTGATCCATATAGCCAACCTCACTTGTGAGACAAAAGGCTTTTGTTGTTGTTGTTGTTGTTGTTGTTATTGTTTTTTTCTTTTTCTGTTGCACAATATTGGTATTCTATCTGGTAACTTAGAGTAAGTTGTATGTAGATTGGGGATGGGTTGAAGAAGTTGTTTGCTGATGGTGTAGTGAAGCGTGAAGATATGTTTATCACCTCCAAGCTATGGTTTGTCATTTTCTATATCTACTTCTCAAGGAATTCTTAATTGTTTACATGATAACTCGCTTATCAATTCACCCTTGTACAGAAAGATGAGATATTCTGATATTAGCGTTATTAATGATTTGTACAGTGTCAATTTATTGATAAACTTTTTGGTGTTTTTCAACTCTTCAAACTTACTACAGATTATGATGATCTTCTTGAATTTGTATCTGGACATATTTTTTTCATTATATCCACAAGATTAGCCATTTTTAGCTAAAAACAGAAGTCTGTCTTTTTAAAGAAAAGGGATTTTTGTTGTTGAGATTATTTTTTAGCAATCTATATAAGAAGTGAAGGACTATCTCAACAAAAGTGCATGGACTTCTCTGGGGTTTATTCTAACTTTTCTTCCTAATTTGTTCTCAAACCTGAAATGTTTTCACATATATTATCATTTGGATGCCTGAATTTACATTCTTTTCTATCTAATTTAATATGCTCATGTTTTAGGTGTACCGATCACTTGCCAGAAGACGTTCCAAAGGCATTTGATAGAACATTAAGGGATTTGCAGCTGGACTATCTTGATCTCTACCTTGTGTGTGAATAACAATGAAACTAATTTCTTCCTATATCATTTCCCAATGTTTGGAATATTATATATTGTCTAGCTCTTATTTAAGAGTTCCTTTGCCATATGTCTATATTCTTCTAGATTCACTGGCCCGTCAGCATGAAAAATGGGCAGCTCACCAAACCCGACATACCTAGCACATGGAGAGCAATGGAGGCACTCTACAATTCCGGCAAGGCTCGAGCTATAGGAGTCAGCAATTTCTCTGTAAAGAAGCTCCAGGATCTGTTGGAGGTGGCAAATGTGCCTCCAGCTGTTAACCAAGTGGAATTGCACCCTTCATTACCACAACCAAAATTACATGCTTTCTGTAAATCCAAGGGAGTGCACTTATCTGTGAGTATGCAAACTTTTATAAGGTTGTCTGATAATTATGGGCTTTACCTACTGAATATAAAGGACTTCAGGGAATTATTATAGGTTAGACATTTTGTAGCAAAACTCCGCCTATGCAGTTGCATAGCCAGTACTAAGCCCGGATAGAGGAGGAAGTTTGTGTTAGGCTTTCAGAAACCAACGTAAAACTCACTGATATCTTTAATATAGATCTGTGGTCCATATAGCCGGCCTCAACTTGTGAGATAAGGCGTTGGTTATGGTTATGGTTACAGTCACAGACATTTTGTAGCAACTTGAGTATCACATTAGAAAACTCTCATGATTCTTAACTGCAGTTCTGCTGAGTATCACTGTTAATGTTCTTGTTCAGGGTTATTCCCCATTGGGTAAAGGACTTGAGAGTAATATTCTTAAGAATCAAGTTCTGCACACAATTGCAGAGAAGCTAGGGAAGACACCAGCCCAAATAGCGCTTCGATGGGGACTACAAATGGGTCACAGTGTGCTGCCCAAGAGCACAAATGCCACCAGGATCAAGGAGAACATTGATCTGTTTGACTGGTCCATACCTGCAGATTTGCTTGCCAACTTCTCTGAAATTGAGCAGGCAAGTAATTTTATGCAATCTTCTGGTCATGGAATTCCAGATTTTTCAATTTTCATGTTGCATTTAATTGCTGGACATGTTTCATATTTTAAATTCAGTCTATGTCAGCGTTATCGCCACCATGGCCGATAACCCGCCATCATTATTAGTCTAATATATGGCCGGTTTTTGGCTCTCCGCCATGGTCCGCCATCCGCCAATAACAACATTGTTCTATGTGCAAAGAGGTCCCATAAGACAGATAGCATTAGAAATAAAAACATTAAAGATGAAATCAAGATAGCACCTTTACCCCTTAAAGAATTTGGTTAGACCTACCCCAAAACTAGTTGAGATGTATGAGTATTTTAATTTTAACTACTCTTTATACGGACTATTTTATCCATATCTCTAGTTAATCTAGGACCTTAGTGGTGCCACATTATAGAAAAGATAGTAGAATCTCTTCGTAAGTGGTTTGTAAAGGAAAGTCTAGAGTTAGATTTAGAAAGAGACCAAAAAAACCTATAAACCAAACCATTAAAAGATTTGGATTTCAATTCTCTTAGCATTAAACATGATTCATGATAGTTGTGTCATTTCATCCATATAGGTGATCTTACCTAGTTGAAAAAGTCTATGGTCACTCTTATTGTAATCTATGTCCAAAGGAAAATCCAAGTATAGGAAACTTCAGTGATTCAATATAGACATGGTTTCATTTCAACTTTCTGATTTACTGACGCAGGAGAGAATTGTTCCTGGGTGGGACTTTGTTGGCAAGACATCTGCTGGGTACAAAACAATTGAAGAACTCTGGGATGGCGAGTAATGGACAGATTCCATATTGGCCATTGTTCTTCTCCTATTTAAAATTTTAATGCAGAATGAGTGGATCCTTATGATAATTGTAATAATTTACCATGTGTTTATAACTTGGGACTCAAGATATGTTATTGGGAATTTGGAACTTTACATTTACAAAAATAATTTAACATTTTATAATTTAGCTCTTTGGGTCTTGGATACCTTATTCCTAGTTGGAATAGTTATTTTATGATTACCTAAACTTGGGTTGTCTATCATAATATTAGATCGGTTGTCGAAGTCCCGTCCGAACGAGGGAAGTTAAGCCCTATGACATAATATTCTTAGATGTATTATGAAATTTCGGTGTCTTGGACTTTGAGACCCTTATTCCTCCATCTTGTTGTGTCATTGGCTCTTCTGTTATGCCATTTCATTGTTTTCATGTGCAATGCAAATTTAAATGTTTGGGTATTCGGTTAAATCTCTAGAATTACTCTCCTTTTGTCAGTGGTTTATTTTAAAATCACTTTTTATCTTAGTGTGGAAACCTACTAAGTTCTTAACCATGCTTAAACATATATCAAGATAACTCATAGCATGCTTACTCATACAAATACATGTAAAAAAATAACAGAAAATCCCACACTCACAAGAACCACAAACTAACTATTGACAAATCCAAATTTATGTCTACTTTTCAATTCTTCATGTGTTGCCTCTTTTTTCCTTTTTTTTTTTTTTGAGGAAGTGCTGGCTTTGCACCACAACTATGCGTCTGGCCAGAAGAAAGGGCGGCATTGACGCATCACATAAGAGACATGTGGAGGTTGGCAAATGTTGTATGACGGGAGGAGAGTTGGGGTACATTGCATGGAAGCGAAGTTGCAATTTCTGTAACGTTGTGATCTTCATGGAGTGTCCCAGCTTCTGGCTACGAAGAAACCCCCTGGAGACAAGATAGTGGCAAAATGAAAATAAAAGTAGGGAAACAAAGCCAAAATGCAATATAGGTAGGAAACAGAAGCAAAACAAAAATAGTTACAAGAGTCAAGATGGTATCAGAGAGGAAATAAATGTGACCATGGAAAAGGAAAGAAGAAACAAAAGGGAGAAATCCTCCAATAGAGATAGATAGTTCTCGCATTTATTGATGTATAGGAGAGGGAAATGACCCATGAAGAGGGAAATAACTCCATGAGGGGGGAGGAAACCCCATCATGGAGGAGGCAACTTTTTTGTGGAAAGTTGTAGATAAATTGCTAAGTGGCGGTGGTTATGTTTAGATGCGTATATAGTTAACTGGCAAGAAATTAAATTGATGGCAAATATGCCTTCAGTTATTTACAGCATAAATGTACAGTTTTTCTTTTCTAAAATTCTTGGTCCACATATTGTGTAGGAACTGATTCAAGATGTCTGTGGTCTACGATGCTAAAGCCACCAAATTAGGTTCTTTCACTTAATTTATTTCTTGATATGTTCTGCAAGAGAATTAAGTTCTGTTTTCCATTTTGTTGGTAAAATGATAAGACTACTTTAACAGAGGCCATATTTCGAGCAGAGCATAATTTAATGGCTATTTTATTTCTCCACTACAGAAAGAGTGAAGGAGCTTCACTCTTGTTGTGCCAATAAAAGGCCCTTAATGCGGTACCATCCAACTTCATGGAAACAAATCAGAATAGAGCAACATAAACAATTGCAATGGCTTATGCTCAGGCTCAGATTCTGTAATCTCACGCCTGCAGAAAAGAAGATTCTAAAGCGAAGAAGCCGAAGAAGAAGCATTTGTGTTTCTCTGGTTAGTAGGACCTGTTTGGCTTGCGAGAAAATGTCAAACGACATTCGATTCTTCAATCTCAACCCTGGAGCCAAGATCCCTTCTGTCGGCTTGGGAACCTGGCAGTCCGATCCAGGTGTCGTCGGTGAAGCTGTTGCTGCTGGTATCAAGGTTACTCATTGTGTTTGCAAATCCCTATTTTCCTTTTAGCATTTCTTTATCTGTTGTTATAGAAAAAATTTCATATTCGATATAGTGATCTTTGATCAATTAATTTGATGCAGGTTGGTTACCGCCACATTGACTGTGCTCAAATGTATGGCAATGAGAAGGAGGTAATTGTCACAATTGGTTGTTTGATCATGTTGATTATTGAGTTCATTTCGTTTCATACTATATCGATTCGAATAGCTGTTTGAAGTAAACGACTAAGGGACTGATTGTTTTAACGTTTAGTAATATTAGGCTTTGGTATAATCAAATTTGAGACAATGAAATTATTCAAACAGTATTTTTTCATTAAAAATAATTTTAACATCAAAATGTTATTATTTTCAACCATAATCGTGGAACAAAGTATAATAAAAGTGGTATTGATCATTTCATGTGTGAAGGAAATGATTCATTCTTTCCATCACAGATCGGCTCTGTATTGAAGAAGCTATTTGAAGAGGGTATAGTGAAGCGTGAGGATTTGTGGATTACGTCTAAACTCTGGTTTGTTTTAGATTCTAGAATAATTAGTTTGGTTTCCACATTTGAGATAACTTAATAATGCTGGTAGATTCATGGATTTGTTAGTATGTATAGAAACCAAGGATTTAATATGATCTGCAGGAATACTGATCATGCTCCAGAGGATGTACCGCTAGCATTGGACAGGACTTTGACAGACTTGCAGCGTGATTATGTAGATTTGTATCTTGTATGTAACATCACTCGATCTCCAGATATTCTTTTAAATTGTTTAGTATTAAAAGTTTATGCATCGTCGATGTTTTTGCTATCCAATTTATTTTTCAGGTTGAAACCAGATGATTATAGTACTAGTGTGTTTCACCCGTGCGTTGCACGACGGATTTTTATTTTCCGATTTTACCTATCATTATTGATATAAAAGAAAAAATAGTTTCATGAAAAACAAAGATATGACTTTTGTGATTGAAATACAACGATGATAAAAATGTTGTAAATTGAAGATTGAAGTACAAATAGAGAAACAAACGACATCAATTAACGAATGATATAGTATTGGAGTCAGCTACTATTTAACATATATAGATTAGTCTAATATGAATGTCTTGATAGAAATCTTCAAAGTTGACTATCTAAGGAATCCAAGTCTCCTCAAACCATGAAGCTGCAAATACATAGATTTGTGTAGATTAGATTAGATTTACATAGTAATAAACAAAAGTTAGTTTCAATGGGCATTAAAATAAAATGATTTCTTTCAATTATAACATTGACTACTTTGAATACAAATTTTTTAGTTAATTTATATTAAATGTTGGTTCCACTATGTAAAAGGATGAACGTGTAAAGATTGATTTTTGACTTTTCTGTTATAAAATAATAACTAATTTTAAGATCAAATTCAATGTTATTGAAAAAAACTTAGATCATTAGAAAACGGACCTTTTAGATGTTGTCAAACACTTCTTGGTATACAACATTCTTTGTTGCGTTTGAGAGGTTTCCTTCATCATCTAAAATCAATAATTTAAGCCCTTTTCTTGACTTCACTCTTGAGAGAGCAACATAGAGCTGACCATGAGTGAAAACTGGTCTAGGCAGATATAAGCCAACATGAGATAATGATTGACCTTAACTCTTGTTTATAGTCATTGAAATGCATAATGTGACCGGAAATTGCCGTCTTGAGAATTTGAACGGAAAACCAGGGTTAGATGGTATTAAGTTCATTCGAGGGATTAAAACTTTTTCTCCCATTTTTTTACCTATTAGAATTAATGCTGCAATGACATTTTTGGTCAAATCTGTTACTATCAAGCGAGTTCTGTTACATAAACCAATAGACTGGTCTATATTCCGAAGAAGCATAATTGGAATTCCAAACTTCAAATTAAGTTTGTGGTTTGGAATTCTTGAACATTTGACTTCATTCAAGAACTCAGAAGTGAACCAATCTCCTTCTATCTCCGTGTCCTCATCAGACTTGAATGTAATGTCAAAGCTCAAATATTCCTTCTCATCACCAGGAACCATAGAAGACATGAAATTATTGACATGCTCAACACTCTCAAGGGTTGGTGCCAAAATTGCTCTTTCTTCAAAGAATGAATGATTTTTCATGTTGTTAATCATTTTAGGATAAGCAAAATTCACCAAGCTAAGTATAGGATCATCTGATTTTTCTATCAACAAATCTGGAGGTATTTCTATCATTGTTTGAGCATCATCAATTGTGTTCACCGTACCATCTCCAACTTGTAGAATCCATTCTGCAAACTCCCAGGTTTCTTCATTGGTTGATGATGATGCATAATTTTATAATCTCATGTTTTTGGTCAATTTCAATACTTTGCATGAGTTCCATAAGTTTGAAGAATTGATTGAAGATTCAATAATATCTGCTCGACTACCTTTTGGGACAACGGGAAGAATTTGCCTAAAATCATCTCCCAAGACCACAACTTTACCACTGAATGGTTTATCATAACCAAAATGCAAACGGGTTTTCATGAGGTCATTCAAAGTTCTATCTAATGCTTCAAAACAATGTTTGTTCAACATTGGTGCTTCATCCCATATGATCGAACTTGCCTTTTGAAGTAATTCAGCCTTTTGAGATCCTTGCTTGATATTACAGGTTGATATATCATTAATTGATATATGAATAGAAAACCTTGAATGAGCAGTCCTTTCCTCCAGGCAACAACAAAGAAGCAATACCACTTGATGCCACGTTCAAAACAATGAGTCCTTGTGATCTTAAACCTGAAGACAATGTATTCCACACAAATGTTTTTCCCGAACCTCCAAATCCATATAGAAAATAAAACCCTCCATCGTCGGACAAAACTGAACTCATTATTTGTTTATACACTTTAGATTGCTTAGCAGTCAAAGACTTTAACAGTGCTTCATGTGTATCGCGCATTTCTTGTTTACTGTAATTCAACTCGTCAGCAACAAACTTGTTTTCAAATTGTAGAGTTTCAGAAAATCTAGGATATGGCATACATGGAAATTCTTTAAGTGACCTCCCATTGCAGTGGAGAAGTTCCACAATTTCAATTAAGTAGAGGTTCATGAGAGCATCATCCTCTATTCGAAGACCTAGAATTATATGCATGTTATTAGTAATGAAACATAAATTCTCTTATGAGATCGGTAACTGAAGGAATGTACAAAGAGAAATATCAAGTAACATAGCAAATATGTTAAAAAATATAGATGACAAAATAAAATTGTGCAATACAAAGTTGTAACTGTTGAAAAAATGTGTTGTCAGAGTCTGGTGTATTTTTTTTAAGAAAAAAAAATGAGGAATCATATTTATTATTGATTAAAAATATTCTAATAGAATATTAAGTTGTGAGATTAGTGGGAAGGTGGTTATTTGGTTAAAAATGTGTGTTGTGGGTTAGTGGGGTGATTATTCTATTTTTATTAAAAATTTAATAGTGTTTTATCTTAATATTCTAAACGAATTTTTTTTATCAATGATTTTGGTAGTGTTTCATGGGATCTATAGTGAAACATTATATTCAACGTGGTGAGATGAATATCACCAAGGGAAGAGAGGTGTGTGGTTATTGGGTGACAGTTATTTAGTCCAAAATGTGTGTTGCTAGTTAGTGGGGTGTTTATTTTAACAAAATTAAAATACACCATTTATTTTGTTTAAAAATAAATTTTATTAAAAAAAATAGAATTCACATAGAATTTAAGTTGTAGGGTTAGTGGAGTGGTGGTTATTTGGTCGAATATGTGTTAGTGGGTTAGTGTGGCGGTTATTTTAACAAAATTAATATCTAATATTTATTTTAATAAAAAAATAAATTTTTTATTTTAAAAAAATTCCGCATATATATTAATTTGTGGGGATTTTATAAAAAAAGATATTTGTGAGGTTAGTGGGGTAGTGGTTTTTTGTTTCGGCAGTTTTTTTTAAGGAATAGGCAAATCAATCAACACACTTTTGAACTCATTGCACCTCCACTTTATGCTTCTAGTTTTTTGCCAAGTTATTTTAATCATTTCACATTCCCTATGATTGGATGACTAAGTTTAAATTTCTTTACTTAGATAAAACATTGATTTTTCGATTTTTAACTACAATTTCTAAATCGAATTTGATTTATTTAGATAGAAATGTGAAAGCTTCATTTTTAAACCAAAAGTTAAAATGAAATGGTCAAATGATCCTTTAAATTTGCACGAAAATTTAAACGTATTAAACTAAAATAACATATCAAGTTTTTCATAAAAAACATAAGCCAAATGCATGAAAACATGAAATACTTAAACAACAAACATAACACCTAAGCCAAATACATGAAAACATGAAATACTTAAACAACAACCCTAAAAAAGGAACATGATAAGTTCAATACATAAAATTAACATCCAAAATATGATCTGTCAATTCTTCTCCTTCTTAATCTTCTTGATCAGCTTCTTCTTGTTATTAGCTGAACCAACTCCTTCATTCTCCGAGTGAGTGCTCCCCTTGCATGGGGGTACTTCTTCTTTTTCTATGTTAGGATCAACAACATTGTTTGTCACCAGATCAACAACATCACCACTGGCAACAACAACAAACTCTTCATTAAGATCCTGTTATGTAGTAAAAAAATTAGATAACCACATAATTACTAAAAATAGATAGTAGATGTTACCTTGGCCAAACTGGAACTCGCGTTTTCAACACTCTCATCAGATGTAGGTGTTTCTAGCAACAACAATGGAGCAGTGTCGTCCTATAAGCAAACAAATTATGACAATAATATGTTAACAACACATTTTCAATAAAAAAAACTCAATAAATACAGGAAAAAATGATTCGCAATGAGCCTAGTTACATTAGGAGGAGGGAGAGCTTCCTTGAATTGAGCAATTAAGTCGGGGTCTGCACAAATTTTCTTGACACGATATGATGGCTCAAACCTGGAGCTTGAAGTGTTGCTAACTTCAATCGTAAAGAGAAAGGTCTTTTCCAATAACTTAAGTAATTCAGCAGGAGTTGTAGAGCCAGAGCCAGCAGGATTCTGTCACCAATTAAAAATTTAAGAATTAAGACATGCTAAAAAAGCGAGTACTACATTTTATGATAAAATTGCACTCTGATCTCATAAACACATACCTTTGTTGACGAATCAACCAAGTCAGCACAGGTAGTTTCAAGAAGAGCACTCGCTTCTTTGTCAAATATGACCAATGTAGCAATGTCATTACCCTGCTTTACTTTGACTTGCAAACGGAACATGTAGTATCACCAAAAAAATGGAAAATTAAATGGTCAAGAAATTTAATTTTCAATACAAAATGGAATAGGTAGTTAAATACCTAGGGATCATGGAAAAATAATTACGGTTACAGTTATCACAGAAATACATTTTCTCATCCCAAATAACTTTTTTATTGCACTTGCAAGCTTTGTACCACCAATTATTCCCCTCAGGTATTTGTATGATGGTCCCTAACACAACACAGCATGACTTCTGCATAAAATGACCAGGTTAGTTTAATACATTTAAAAACAACAAAAGAAAAAAAACACATAGATAAAAAAATAATTTTTTTAGACCTCATCCATGGCTCTGATCTGCTCGAAAGTTTTCATCTCTGAGAGTTTTAAGAACTCTTCATCAAGGGAAGGTTTTGAAGAGTCGGACAGTTGAGTAAGAATCTGAGATCCAGGTTCATTCATCTCGAAAAACCTATTGCATCAATATTTCCGTCAATTGTAATGAAGCCATAAAATTAAAAAATTAATATGCAAATGAGCATAAGTAATGAGTATGGCCGTACTTGTCCCTCACAGCAGTAGCTTCAGAAATCTCAGGATTAAAGAGGATTTGTGTTGCACCATATGCATTTTGCAGGCTTTGTTGACCTACGCAATTATTTTAATATGTTTATAAAAAGTAACATTGAACAAACCAGATATAAACAATTTTTTTCCCTAACATACCTCTAAAAGGCTTGATTTTTGCAAACTGGATTAAAACCACAACGCCGGTCAGATCGCGTGAAGATAAAACAGAGAGTAGCTCTTGGACAGAGGTTCCAAAAAATGCACACTCAACCTTCACTCTGTTTTCTACAAACTTATGATTAAAATTATTACTCACAATGATTGGTCAATGAATTCAAAATTTTAATAGATTTTGCGTTTTTGTTCAAAATACTAATAATTACCCTTCTTGTTCAATCTCTATGGTAATTCTCTTTCGCACTTGATGATTTTTTTTCAAATTCCTGCTCGCCGCTATGGCCGGTAAGGATCCCTATCACATCTGCGAGACAAACAAAATATGATAGATCACAAATAATTTTACGGATGTATACAATTTTAGTTTGAAATCTCACCGAATAACAGTGTCTGATCTGGATCATTGAACATGATATCATAAACAGAAACAAATGAATAAGGACTCTTAGTGATGGGAACGTCGGTTAAGGTTTGAACAACCGAATCAAACCCAAAGATTATTTTGTGAGCATGTGTCGTTGTACGAAAATCCAGAGGGCTATCACCAACACTGAAATGTGAAAACATGTATACTCGACCCTCAACTAACAAAGGATTAAACTTATAAACATGAGTCCTTTGCACTGTGCCATGGATCCTATCACCCTGTAGATTGAGAACATGTAAGTGAACGGAATAAACTTAAAATTTTAAACTAACATCAAGTCAAATAGTCATTTGTTTTTAAAATAAATAAAAAGTCGAACCTTTGCATCCATTAAAACCAACTCCATCGAATTAGGAAGTTTTGAGCGATCGAAACTTGGAGTCATCCACTTCCGCACCACCTTCACAGTAACTCTCCACACATCCTTTTCCTCTGAAATGGAAGAGACATCATCAACAGTTAGACTAAGAGCCATGACAACTTTTAGATGGAAAAGTGATGGATGAATTATGAAGTCACATGAGGAATTTATAGAAGTGTTTCTCAAGGTAGTTTATCTTTTTGTGGCGGTTGATTTTTTATACATGGTGGGTGGTTATCAAATTTAAATGAACGTGGTGGGAGTTTGGAAAGATGGTTTGTTTTTTTAAAGCATCAATTTTGGAAAAGAAAATGAAGTTCACGTAGGATACAATTAGTATATGTGGAACATGATGAGAGTTTACACATAGTGGGTGGTTATGGTTTGTTTTTAAAATGCATCAACTTTGGAGAATAAAAGCAAATTCACGTAAGAAACAAATATGGAACATGATGGGAGTTTAGTGATGGTGGGTGGTTATCAAAGGAAATAGACATAGTGGGAGTTTAGAAAGTTAGAGCTCACGTGAATAATGGAGATAGAAATTAGGTAGTTGATTTTCTAAGTGAGTGAGGAGTTATTTACTAAGTGGGTGAGAAGTTATTTTTTAGTAGCATTGTGGACAAAAAAGTTAACCGATGCATGATAGAATGACATGTGGAAAGGAGGCTTCGAAATTTAATCTCGTAGCAGAATCAATGTGGTGATGCCACGTGGAAGGATTCTTCTTGGAGTGATTTTGCTTTATAGTATATATAGATTAAAAGTTTATGCATCGTCGATGTTTTTGCTATCCAATTTATTTTTCAGGTTGAAACCAGATGATTATAGTCTAGCTTTAATTTGTTTAAAATTTGGACTGAAGATGTGAAAGTTCTGAAATATGGATTTCTAAGTAACAGATTTTTGATGTGGTCTTCTAATTATAAAGTTATAGGTATTTAAGCCATCCTTCACAGCAGGAAAAATACTTTGATAGCCAGGACTTGTGGTTATCAGACCGCACATGGTTTGGGAAATGCTGTATATTTTCCTAAACTATCCTTCCAAAATAATTGGGAACTAGTTGTTAAACTGTAAGACCTGGATTTACAGAACAAATTAATTTCCGACTCACGCGTAGAATCAGTGTAAGCGTGACAGGAGTTTGATGTTTGAGGAAGATTAATGAAGAAGAGAGTGCAGGAATTGCTTGAGGAATGTTGCGTAGTCGTTTTAGGAGTTAGTGCGAGTCGTCTGCACACCTGACTTATGGCGAGAGTGTCCAGAATAGGCTAATTTCGCTTTTAGAGCAACGTATTAAGTGAGATTTCGAATCCTTGGAAAATTTAAAGATTCTCTTTATTTTTCCTTCGACCAGCGTTTCATTTCGGAACCCTGGACTGTACGCACGATAGTATTCACTTTTCGAAAGTCCGACGACGCTAATTTCTTTGCTTCGAAACCCTAGATTCAAGCGCTGGATGAAGACTTTTTCTATTCGGGACTTCTAACGAAGTTTTCGTCCGTGGTGCCAGATTTGTTTCGACATTTCCAATCTTTCTTCAGAAGGAAGTTTTGTCGTCTGACCATCACAGCAAAGAGTAGTTTTTCGGGACAGATTAACTTACACCGCTTTTGGGATTTTAGATATCGTTTTTCCCAAATGTCAGAGATTTGTTTTGAGTTCTGCAATTCTGACGCCAGAATCTCTCTTAGAATTCACCGGTGAACGTGCTGCAAAAATCGAAATCGCGAAATTTTCATTTTCCCGCGATTTCACCTGCCTATAAATAGCTCGAAATTCAAAATATCTCTCCATTCTTTCCATCCAAGGCCGCGAGTTTCAAGGGGAGAGAGGGAGAAGAATTTTTCGCCGAAACTTGACCGATCTTCGTGCAGTTCGTCCCTACTTCAAGGTACCGAGGTAACTAGCTTGATTCTTACCTCTGATCACTGTTTCTACTGCGTTTCTTTAGTCGTTTCTGTGCTCTAAGTTTTGAGCTTTTTGTAAAACTGTCCGTTTTTCCTGATTTCTCTGTTGGGGTTTGTTCTCTACGTGCCCAAGAGCCTAAAACCTCCGTCAGTATTCGCCGATTGTGATCGAGTTGTCAAGGATCTGAAAAACTGTTTCAAAACCCTTTTTGTCGCACATTTCGAAACTTTACTGTCGAAAAGTCGTAATCTGACTTCGTGCCTTTAGGATTAGTTGTCACGGATGTCGTTAGGATCATTGCTGTCGAATTTGTTTTCCGAACTGATAACTTTGAGGTTTTGAGCTTTTATTTTGGACCAAAACGCCCCTGAACAGCCGTATTTTGATCCGATCGTCCGAAAAATTTTCCGACAGTTTATTCGCCTTAGTTTTACCCTAAAACTACCTTGTAAACTGATTAGATCGAAGAAAAAGAGCCGGAGCTCTTTTTCCTTTTTGGCCGAGAGCTTGTAGTGATGGGGGGAGGGGGGGGAGTTTTTCGTTTTCGAAAACTTGTCTTTTCGTACTCGAGTGTTGTATTCTTAAGCTTTAATGCTTTGTCTATCGTTTATGAGTTGTATGGCGATCGAACTAATCGATTTTGTTTGGATTCTGCTTTGTTTTTCTCCGAGGTTCAGTTGAAGGAACTTTGAGAGTTTCAGAGCATTTGTGTGAAGGAGATTTAGATCACGAGACTGGAGCAGCTCGAGGTTAGGGCAACTTACTATTAGCTATGACTGCATGATAGGCGTCGATGAATTCGACTTATGCTTTACTTTGATGTTGATGATGTTGATGAACTGATGTTATGATGCTCTCCATGACTTGTGATGTTGAAATGTTATTGAATTGTGCGTTTTGACGCGACTTCGGAGTGGGGATTCATTGATCTGGTGATCTTTGATATTTCGGGTTGGATGAACAACCCTAGGCAAGTTCAAACTTGGGGTTTGAGACTTAGCCATTTGTTCGTATTCTTAGACTTTCCCCGGGAAATTTCTTTTGGGTGGTTGGTCTTTAGAAACTTAGAATGATTAGATTTTCGAAAAATAGAGACTTTGGGAAACTTAGACTTTGAGAAATAAACTCATAACTTGACTAATTCAATTCGAAACATTTTTATTAGCGAATAAGCATAGGAGAACGAAAAGGGGAAAATAATTGCGAAAGACGGGGAAAAGTCGACTTTTGTTGTGGGTTTTGGGATTGGGGAAAGCCACTGAGGTGAGCTACGGTGATGATTGAAAGTCACCGAGTACTTTAGTACTCTTGTTGTTGGAGATGTGTTGTATTGACCGACACTAACTCCTGGTTTGACATTGGGTTTTGTTATTGGAGTTGTGTTGTATTGACCGACACTAACTCTTGGGTCTTGTTATTCGAGTTGTGTTGTATTGACCGACACTAACTCTTGGGTTTTGTTGTTCGAGTTGTGTTGTATTGACCGACACTAACTCTAGGTTTTGGTTGTTGGAGTTGTGTTGTATTGACCGACACTAAACTCTTGGGGTTTGGGTTTTAAGCTAAACGCTTGTGTTGTGAGGACGATTCGATGTTTGGCTAACAATTTTGCATCATGCATCATTTGGTGAATAACGGGAATGGTTCACCAATGCATTATTTGGTGAATAATGAGAATGGTTCACCGATGCATATTCGATGAGGAACGGGAATGCTTCATCGATGGTGAATAACAGGAATGGTTCACCAGTGCATCATTCGACAAGGAACGGGAATGCTTTGTCGAGGATGAAGAACGGGAATGCTTCATCCATAGTGAAGAACGGAAATGCTTCACTAGTGGCGAACGGGAACGCGTCACTTTTATCCGGATCATATTGATTGCATTTCACGCATACATTCACTCTGGCTGGAATTGTGTGCTGTTTGATTTATTGAAGCATTGTTAGGGCCAATAACATGCTAGGATTGCTTATATATATATATCAACATATATATCTATACCCCATATCACATGTTGAGTGTTTATCTACTTATTTCCGTGAGTTGACCCTAGCGCCTTGGCTTTGGTTTCATGTTTGTGTTTGGGCGGTCGGCCTGCTGCCAGATGTTGACGGTGGATTGGGTTTCGATGGTCTCTCCCTCGGGGGGGATCAGGTTTGAGCTGGTTGATCGACATGCCTCCACCGCTTGGGTGATCGATGTTGCGGGTCACCGAGCGACGTACCGGGGAAGGGTCATGGAGGACCGGACTGACGAGCGTGGATGTCTATCGAAGGGAGCTTTACGACGCATGGAGCTGAGCTTCAACTTGCCAACTTCAGTTCGCTGTGGACTTGGACTCTGACACTGATGTCGACTACTACGTCGAGAGCGACGAGGAGGAGGAGGAGGAGCTTTGAGCGGTACTGGGAGGGTAGGTTTAGGCAGGCGTCATATTTTGTGTAGAGCTCTGATTAGTTTTGCTTTTGGGACAGGGTAGGTTCCCGACGCATGACTTTTTGTGTGGTTCTCTTACTGAGGAATCACAGTGAGTCAGTCGGACCATAGGGGTCTTTGCTTAGGCCATTTTGAGGCCGTCTTTCGTCTGGTGGATTGTACTTATAATTTTCTCACTCACACTTCTGGATCTGTAAATATTTGCCTATGGGCACACTACTTTGGATTCACTGCGTGTGCACGTGACGTGGGAGTGCAGCGGAGGCTGTACATGTGTATATATTGTATATCGGTTAGTTGGGTTGTTGGATTATGTTTTTATTTTATATTGCTTTGATTAAAAGGAAACAAACGAAAAAAAAAAATTACCTGTTTCCGCGTAAAGTTTATTTTTGGTTACTAAAGTGGCACTCGGAAATCGGGGTGTTACATAAACCATGTTTATCCACCATATGTATCTTTAGTCCTGGGAATCTAATTTAGCACATCCAGCTTATGCTGCATTGTTTAGGGGCTTCCATTATATTTATGTTATCTTTCTAATGTATGAAATATTTATGTCATCTAATAATTTCAGAATCTGGTAAATCAAAAGTTAGTTTCTTCATGACATGTTCTCAACTCAATTGAAAAGTGGTGATTCTGCCTTTTCAGATCCAGTGTCCTGCTCCAATGAAGAAAGGATCAGAGGGATTTAAGCCTGAAAATCTAATACAATCTAACATACCTGCCACTTGGAAGGCAATGGAAGCACTCTATGACTCTGGCAAGGCACGAGCTATTGGTGTCAGTAATTTCTCCTCCAAGAAGCTGGCGGATTTGCTGGAGGTTGCCTGCATTCCTCCTGCTGTCAACCAGGTGGAGTGTCATCCGTCATGGCAGCAGGACAAACTGCGTGAATTCTGCAAATCCAAAGGTGTCCACCTCTCTGTAAGTTCACAGATCTTGGATGATCTTTATTTTTTTTCTGCGTTATAGTTGCTATTTCCACAAGGGCTTCATATTTCTTGACACAACTTTGTCCCCAAAGGATAGCTCAAGTGGTAAGAGCTAGGGACATAAGAGTTGGGTCGGATGAAGGGTGAAGGGTTCGAACCTGAGGAAGACTAATTTACTAACAATTCTAACAACTAACATTTGCCTATTAAAAAAAAAAGAAAAAAGAAACTATTTCAGACTTTAGCTGTCCGAATTTTCAAAGTCGAATTTGCTTTTCTTTATAAGCTTGAAGTTTAAATTGTGATATTTAAATTGCATTTGCTTAGGGTTTTTCACCTTTGGGTTCCCCTGGAACAACCTGGCTTAAAAGTGATGTCCTCAAGCATCCAGTTATAAATTTGATTGCGGAGAAACTAGGCAAGACTCCTGCTCAGGTAGCTCTTCACTGGGGACTGAAAACGGGCAATAGTGTGCTTCCCAAAAGTACAAATGAAGCAAGAATGAAACAAAATTTTGATGTTTTTGACTGGACTATACCTGAGGACTTACTAGCTAAATTTTCTGAGATTCAACAAGTAAGTAGTTGATGGTTTCCCTCAATCCTTCTAGTTTTGAGACATGAACTTGTTAACTATATTTATATTTTGCTTACCCTTGAAGCAGTAAAGCTAAGAGAAATCATTGGAAAACCCTGCTATCAATCCACAATATATATGACTAAATTTTGGACATCTTGCAAAACCCCTACTTGTTATGATGTTGAAGGTCTTCTTCAGGAAACATAGTCCAGTTTTACGACAGTAGTTTTCATTGCAGGCCTCATTCGTCCATGAAACTTATGGGAGCTACAGATCTCTTGAAGAATTTTGGGATGGTGAAATTTAGCAAGTGGATGAACTGTGGTACCTTCTTGTCTTTGGGTTGTTCAGTTTTTGGAAATTGTGAACTCGAGTGTTTTGATATATACATGTCATTATTCCTCTCACTTTCTCTTCATATCTCTGTTTGTCTTATTTTTCTATTACATTATATCACTATTTTCTCTCTTTTCTTCATGTATTACATGGCCGTGTAGGCCTTAAAGCAATTGCCTAAGGCCCCGGGAAAAAAATTGGTACTGAAGACGTAATAGAATAATCAAAAATCAAATGATATTAACTGCAATGTGGCCATGTGGGTAATGTGCAGCGTGAAAACTAAGTAGTGTAACGTGAAAAATGCAATTTTGTCCTATTAGTAGTGGTGTTTTGTACTTGCAAATTTACAATTCTTTAAAAACTAGATAATAAAATATTTGTTATTTTAAGATTTCCAAAATCGAAAATATTAATTTGTGTTTACTATTAACCGTTAGTTTTTTATGACTTATATATGTATAGTATTTTACAAGTGTGCTCTTTACACATTGTTTCTTCTTTCAAAAAAAGAAAATACTCATTGTTCTATCTTAAAGCGAATTATCAAATGAAATGCTTGATATCAAAGTGTTAGAAAATCTTTTATTGTTTCATTCATTGCATTTCAAGTTCTATTGCTTGATTATAAAACTATAAATAATTTCACAGCTCAAAAATCTAGAAGTTTAATAGAAAACTTGATAATTTATATGATATATTAAGTGTTTTTAAAATTCTTGTCAAAAGAAAATTATTTTAGAATTTTTTTCCTTAGACCCTAAAATGTTTATACATGGCTCACTATTACTTAGGTGGATGTGGATTTCATATGTGAAAACAAATTTTTCCTGTGAACTATATACTCCAATTTGTCAGCAAAACCTAAGATGTTGCTACATTTTCGAATCTAAAACTTTCACCTCATGCTGATAGAACTAGACCAAATTGGACCTGAAGTTAGGGACTTTCATAATTCAGAAAGAGAAATCTAATTATTTTGTTAAGTATATTCCTTCAACTCTCTACCAGTGCTGGACTGAGTGTTGGCTTCAATGGTGAAGATTAAAGCTTTGGAAATTTTGGAGAATGAGATTTCCTCTGAACCGTTCAAGCATTTAAAAAAGAGTTGTGAAATTCAACCCAATTTTGGGAAGCAATTCATTTGAAAATATTTTGAAACTCTAATTTTTTACATCAAAATCAATATTTAAAAAAAATACCCACCTTTTTAGGCATTGTGAGGCCTGACTCTCTACATTTTGAGCATAGCGGCGCTCGATTTCCCAGTAGTTCTATCATTTAGGGGTATTATGAAGCCTGTTAGGTATTGAGATGCCTAATTCTCTCTTATATTAGGGTATTGTCAAGCCTGCTAGGTCGTGGGACACCTAGCTCTCTAAGTTTCGGGTATTGTGAAGCCCGCTATGTATTGTGACACCTAGTTCTCCAAGTTTAGGGTATTGTGATGCCTAACTCTCTAAGTTTAGGGTATTGTGAAGCCTGTTAGGTATTGTGACGCCTAGTTCTCCCGTTTTAGGGTATTGTGACGCCTACTAGGTATTGTGACGCCTAATTCCCCAGTTTTAGGGTATTGTGATGCCCGTTAGGTTTTGTGAAGCCTAATTCTCAGAATTTAAGGTATTGTGAAGCCCGCTAGGTATAGGCGCCGAGTTCTCTCATTTTAGGGATATTATGGTTCATTGGCATTTGTTTGTGTTCTCCCTTCTCATTTTGAATCAGATAAAATTCTGATGCTTTTTGCAATTTTCTTTATCTTTCTCATCGAAAGTTAAGCAAATGGGGGCTTCTGTTGCACCTAATTTTATCCGGCATCATGTGATTACATTTTTTATTCATTATGTTACTTATTAATATTAATAATATTATTATTATTATAATAAAATTAGGTAAATAAAAAAGTTAAAACAAAGAAAACAAAAAAAAAAGAAGAAAGGAGAAGCAGATCAAAGAAATAAAGAAGACAAAGTAAAATTTGGTCAAAAGGAAAATTGAAAAAAACATAAAAGGAAAAGAGACAGAGCCACTTGCAGGGGCCAGGGATAGGGTCTGGCTTGCTGAGCCGTTTTTTGAGGAAAATTACCGAGCAAAGCTTGCTTAAGAGAGAGCTCTACAATTAGACTTGCACCATGAGTCAGTGGCTGTTGAATAATTTGTAATCCAATTTCATTTTTTATCACCTTCTGGCAGTATAAAAGGATGGAAAAACATGAAGGTATGAAAAACGGTAGAAAGGGGGGGGTTTGAATAACGTTTTCAGGATAAAGCTTCCACCTTAAAGATTTTGACAAATCTTTCGAGAACTTAAGTGCTAAAGATAAGAGATAGAAAAGCACACAAGGATTTTATCCTGGTTCACTTGATAAATCACTCAAGCTACTCCAGTCCACCCGTTAAGGTGATTTCTTCCTTCTTAGAATGAAGGCAATCCACTAATCAGGTAAGAGTTACAACTGCACATGAAACCTTCAAGTGACTAACAATTACACTGACTTAGCTCACACTAAGATTCACTCTCTTAGTCTTCTCTAGGATCCGATCAACCTTGATCTCCTAAAGGAACTAAACAAACTGTTTATCAAAGAATTGTTTACAAGAGATTTGCTTCTAAAAAGCTAATAGTAAACTCAATGAATTTCAGATGAAAGAAAGCTTAGAAGAATTTGAATTTGTCTTGCGCGTATGTGAATGCTTCTAGCCGCTTCTTTCAGTCTTCAGCCTCTTTATATACTCCAAGGATTAGGGTTGAGCGTTGCATGGGAAATGCTACCGTTGGAGGGCAGTTCTGGAAAATCCAGCTTCTGCTGTGTCTGAGACTGTTAGGTAGGTCGTCAGGAAGGTACAGTTGCTTTTGTACTTGGATAGCGACTTGACCTTTAAACCTAGGAGACTTCTGATCAGGAGAAAGCTTCATGTTGGAACTTGTGAAGCCGGTTGATCAGAGTCAGAGGGAAAGCCCAGATCCTCTGACCATTGTTTCTTCTGATTCTGAACTCAGAGGGAAGTACATGGTCTTCAGAGTATCTTGCTTCTGGACATCAGAATTTCACTAATCAGCTTCTGGATCTTCAGAGTCTTCTACACCATCAGAATATCTGAGCCTTCAGTGTTTCTTGGTTATCATACTTTCTGGATCTTCAGAACTTCTAGTGACTGAGTCCACAT
This sequence comes from Lotus japonicus, assembly GCF_012489685.1. Lineage (NCBI taxonomy): Eukaryota > Viridiplantae > Streptophyta > Magnoliopsida > Fabales > Fabaceae > Lotus > Lotus japonicus. The sequence goes on along the minus strand of NC_080043.1, from coordinate 35,601,414 downwards.
CAGAGTTTGTATAACTTCAGAACTTCTGAAGCTTTTCCACTGTTCATACTGAACATGGTGAATGCGAAAGCGTTGCTTGGGTCGCTCTTTATACACAGTGCTTCTGATTTGTGTGAGATTGAGTTGAGGTCAGAGCCTGTAAATAGCACACTCAGAAAAACACATTAGAGTACCACAATTGTTCATATCAAAAGGTTAACTTGTAATCATCAAAACATAGAGTTGTACTACTAGATCAAAACTTGATCTTACAATCTCCCCCTTTTTGATGATGACAAAACTAAGATTTTTGATGAACAATTCTTAAACATTAAACTGAATTCACTCAGAGTTTAGAGATATAGAATAAGACTTATCTTGATGTGAATATTTTATCTTGCTCATTCTGAATTCAAGTCACTGCTTGATTATAAGCTTAGCTCCCCCTGAATCTAATACTTGATGAAAACATTAGTAAAGTCTAGATTCTGAGCTAAATGATATAAGAGTTCAGAGTGAAAAACTTATGACATAGATGAAAATAGAGTAATCAGAGCGCATAAGTAATCAGAGTCACGGACAAGGTATCAGAGTCTTGGGTATCAGAGTCAAATTAGAATCACTTCAGAAGAAGTGAAATGTATTCCTTGTATTTGCCCAGTGACACATCTATGGTCATAAAGGTGGAACTCTTAAATTCTCCAAAAGAAAAATAAATCACACTAACACATCTTACACATCAAAAACTGGGTTTACTCCCCCTTTTTGTCATAAGCAAAAAGCTTGGGGTGTGAAAAACTTAGCTTGAAGTACAAGGTACTCCCCCTTAGAGAAGGTCTAAGTTTAAAGAAAATGAAAACGATGCATGAATCAGAGTTAGGCGAAATAATTAGAAGAGTTAATGCAAGATAAGAACGTTTACCACCGGCCAAGGGAGTAAAGAGGAGGGTCAGTTACCAAGAACTTAACCTCGAGAAACTGTAGGAGCATTAACTGTCAGAGAGAAAGTGAAGCCTATATAAAGCGTTGGAGAGAGAGGTAAGCTTCACAACTTGAGCAATTTTCAGTAAGAAAAAAATGGCATCATACATCGTAGCACTAGAAGAGCTGAGAAAGAAGGCCTTTGAGGAGGACTTGTTCCTTAACATTAGGCATCCAGAGGGTACAAAGACCATCTCTGAGCTGACAAACACACTGCTGGAAGAAGACCTGCGTCCAGAGTTGAAGAAAGACTTGAGGGAATTCCTTGCCTTCGTGGAGGAAGTGCAAGAACTCAGCCAGCTTGAACTAAAGCTGCTGGAAGAAAAAGAGATTTTGGAAAAGAAGCTCAAGACTTCAGAAGAAATTCTGGAGAGGGATGAGCAGATCGTCAATCTCAACAACATCCAGTATGCACTGGAGCGTCTGGAGAAGGAGAGGTCAGAGCAGCGCCAGGAGTGCAGAAGAATGAGGAGGGATCCTCCATTCTAGGATTTTAGGAAAAAGAAGGAAAATGTATGATGTAAAAGCGGTTATGATGAATAAAAAAATTTGCAAACATAATGTCAGATATATATATATATATGCATAGATAATCACAAACGAACAAAGTAAAGATTAACAAGAAAGAGCCAGAGGTTAACGAAATAAAACATAGATAAAGGAAAAGAAATCAAAACGAAGAGATCCTAAAGCTAGGGTTTATCAGATCGACGCAGAAGTTCCATCATCATTTGCTTCATTTCAATCAGCAGAGACTCATGAGCGTCAAGACGTTGTTCCACAATGTCGAGTCTGGACGAGTTTGGCTGTGTAGAACTAGAAGGAACATTCTGAGCAGCGTGAGGAGCTGGAGTGGAAGCAGAAGCAGCAGGAGTAAAAACTACGGGTGCAAGTGCTTGGCATCGAAGAGCTTCAACCTCAGCTTCAAGTCGTTCTGTCTCTAATCTGGCTTGTTCAGCTTGAGCTGCTGCTTGACGTGCAGCTTCTTCTGCTTGTTCTTTCTTTCTTTTGGCTTCTTCAATGGCTTCAAGTAGCTTATGTCTCTGTTCTTGTTCATGAAGAGCCACCCTTCTAGCAAACCTTTGCTTTGCAGCCTCGATCCTCTGACTTCCCTCTGCATGCAGGAGTTGCATCATAACTGGAACTTGAGCCACTAGCCAAGTGCTCAGATTGTTCCACTCTTCAGCCACATGTTCAGCATTCTCGCTTAGGTCAGTCTGACCTTGCACATTGCGTAGCATCAATGAGGCTTCATGATAGAAAATATTGATGCACTCAGAGAGAGATGTGGGTCGGAGGTGAGTGTAAGGAATTATAGAGAGGTTGGTTTCAGGAGAGGCTGGGTGATTGCTGCTGTGAGCTTCAGAGGCACCTTGTGGAGAGCCAATGTTAAACATTTGAGCATTTGGTTCAGAGGTTCCAAGGTGAGGTTCTGAAGTTTCAACCAGAGGATGGGGTGATCTAACTGAGGATTGGTTAGACACAGATTGTTCTGGTTCAGGTTCTGGTTGAACAGGCTCTTGTTGGTCAGGGGCAGGGTGAGCTTGTTGAGCCAAAGGGTCTGCCTCATGTAAAGGATTGGCCAAGATAGGTTCATCTGGGTCAACTAGACGTTCAGGTCTAGGGCCAGGATATCTCCTAGGGCTTGGACAAGTGAGATAATATTCTTCTAAGGTAGACACCTTTTCTTTTCTAACTTCCATGAATTTTCGAAGGGATTCAGAGTTGTTGGAAGGAGAAGAATCAGCAACATTTGTTGGGAAGGATACAGGTGTAAGGGCTGTGGAAGAGTCTGTATCCGTGGTTCTGGGAGCCAGACGTTCTGATGCTCTTGGGACAGAGTGATCAGAGGTTCTGGGTCCAGGTTCTGTTTGGTTAGGCTCTGGTTGCTCATGAATGATGGGTTCATAAGTTAATGGGTTGTACTGGATGGTAATGGGAGAGGTTGGTTCATCTGGCCTAGAGGGTTGGTTCTGGAGCAAATTCCAGAGAGGTGCTTCAGTAGGAGAAGGTTGAAAAAATGAAGACCTTGGGGAATGTGGTGGAGAGGTGGTTTGTGCAGCTGGTTGGGACTCAGGAATAGGAGTGAGTGGATTGGAAGATTGTTTGAGCATGGCTGATATGGGGAGTGCATCAAATAAATTCAAATCATCATCAGAAGCAACGGCAGACTTACTTGATTGTGCTGATGATCTTGTCACTCTGGCAGGAGTTTCAATCCTTCTGATCACTTCAGCAGCTGGTTCCACCCGAGTAGGCTTCACCACAATTCTGACCTGCTTCTTCTTCTTCTTAGGAGAAGGAGGACCATCCTCATTATCACCATCATCACCATCATCGGGCTTGCTGGTTTCATCATGTTTTCTCTTGGATTGACCAGTCTTCTTCCCTTTGGTCAGAGGGACATCTGATTCCTCAGAAGATTCTTCTAGGATCATCTTCCTCTGAACTTTCTTCTTGATAGGAGAAGGAAACTCTGGAGCTGGCGGCAGTCTGCTGAAGAATTCATCGAGATCAATTTCATAGCCTTGAGCCCTTAGGTCTTCAACATAGCACCTAATGGCTTCAGGATTGTCTGCCTGTGTCCACAGAGGATAGTCATTCAGAGGCACCCTTCTACTTCTGATTTCAGAAGATGTGTCTTCATGGGCAGGAGCAATCTTCTTCTTGACTAGGCCCATTTTCTTTAGAGAATTCGCAGTGAAGACATCACTGACAATGGTGGTCAGATCCTCTGTGCATCCAACATTTACCAGATCTTGAATGAGGCCACTCTCAATGAAGAGATCAGACAACAGTCTCCCAAAGGGAATATACTTGATTGCTGACTTGATGGAGGCAGTGGTACGAGACTTCCGGATACACTCCTTCAAGTAGGAGAACAGGAAGTAGGGAAGGCAGATCTTCTTCTTGTCTTGGATGAAGAACAACATCGCCTTCTGGTTGAAGTTGATGTAGTCTGGGGAACTGCCCTTTGGTCTCTGGTTTATGCAGTGGAGCAAAATCTTGTGCCAGATCCTGAGCTTGGGATGAAGGTCCATCACTTTGTAATTAGTCTTGCCCGGTTTGTAATTGGTGTACAGGGCCTTGTTGGTCTCATCCTTCGTCTTGGGTTTCAACTTCGATTCAGTGAATTGGAAACGATACCCAAGAGCAGTTTCTGCACCCAGCAGATTCACGAAAGACTTCTCTGTAATGATGATCTTTCTTCCAAGAATGTGAGATACCACCTGAGTATCATCGCAGTCAGCGTGCTTCCAGAATTCCTTGATCAGTTTGTCATACACCGGTCCTCGAAGCCTGTTGAAGTAATTTCCCCAACCTTGAACTTGGACTTCAGGACGAAGATCATACCCATTTGTAGCAAGGTTGTCGAGGTCAAATCTCCATTCTGCCAGTACTTGAAGTTCCTCAGGAGCATATACGCAGTGAACGGCACAGCCCCGTTCTGCAATCGGAATAATCTGCTCTTGAGCTTGACCTTGATCTTGATTCGGATTCTCAGGACCCCTTTGACCTGTTGCTAGACCAACTACCATATGAGGGAACTGGGTTGCATCTGCAGTAGCTCTTCTGGTTTGACTCACCATTTTTGGAGCGGTTGAAGGTTTAGGTAGAAGATGAAGGTTGAAAGATGAAGAGAGATCGAGAGAGAAATCGAGGGTAAGCGGTTTTGAAATAGCAGAAGAGAGAGAGAGTAAAACCGAAAGTGAAGGAGATCGTGTGTGTATAGTGGGTTTTGACAAATAACCGTTGTTGATTCAAAAAGCAATTGAAAATCAACGGTTGAAAATTAAAGATAGATAGTAACAGTAAATACACATATCACAAACAGGAGAGAAGCACATCTACACGCAACATGACAGACTGTCACACAGGCACAAGGAACTATGCATCAGAAATACTGACACACGTGTTGCTGTCTCAGCTTCAGAGTTAGTACCAATGGGTACACACACTCTGATTGAGTTACCTTCTGGACTAGACATCTTCTGATCAAGAAGTATCATGGTCAGAGGTTCTGATCCATCTTCACTCTGGACAAAAGTCCATGTTCAGATTTTTCAGAATAAAATTAAATCTGTCCTCTGCTAAGGGCTTTGTAAAGATATCTGCCCATTGATGGTCAGTATCAACAAACTTCAGAAGAAGTACGCCCTTCTGTACATAATCTCTAATAAAGTGATACTTTACCTCAATGTGCTTTGCCCTTGAATGCAAGATAGGATTCTTACTCAATGAGATTGCAGCAGTGTTATCACAATAGATTGGGATATTGCTCTCAAGGATCTGATAATCCTCCAGCTGATGTTTCATCCAGAGCATCTGAGTGCTGCATATTGCTGCTGAGATATATTCTGCCTATGCAGTTGATAGTGCAATGGTTGATTGCCTCTTGCTTGCCCATGAGACTAGATTGCTTCCCAGAAATTGACAATTTCCAGAAGTACTTTTTCTCTCTGTTCTATCTCCAGCATAATCAGCATCACAATAACCTGAAAGCTTATACTCTGATGTTTTCTTATACATCAAGCCAAGGTTAGTGGTGCCTTTCAGATACCTTAGGATCCTCTTAACAGCAGTGGGTTTCCCTTGGATCTGATTGAAAACGAGCACATAAATGAACACTAAATAGTATGTCTGGCCTAGATGCAGTTAAGTATAGAAGTGAACCTATCATGCCACGATAGAGCTTCTGACATACTTTACCACTTTTATCTTCTTTCTCCAGAATGCATGTAGGATGCATTGGAGTCTTGGCCACTGTAGATTCCAGCATATTGAACTTCTTCAGAAGTTCTTTAGTGTACTTGCTCTGATGGATATATGTTCCTTCTGGTGTTTGATCAACTTGTATTCCCAGAAAGTACTTTAATTCTCCCATCATACTCATCTCAAATTCAGCCTGCATCATCTCAGAAAATTCTTTGCATAGAGATTGATTAGCAGAACCAAATATAATATCATCAACATAAATTTGCACAATTAAGATATCATCTTTATAAGTCTTGCAAAAAAGAGTTGTATCTACTTTACCCCTTACAAACTCATTCTCCAGAAGGAATGAGCTGAGTCTCTCATACCATGCTCTGGGAGCTTGCTTCAGACCATAGAGTGACTTCTTCAATTTGAACACATGGTCTGGCTTCTTCTCATCTTCAAAACCTGGGGGTTGATGAACATAGACTTCCTCTGAAATATAACAATTTAGGAAGGCACTCTTCACGTCCATCTGATGTAGAACTATGTTGTGATTCACTGAGAAAGAGATCAACAGTCTGATTGCCTCCAGTCTTGCTACTGGAGCAAATGTTTCAGTGTAGTCTATTCCTTCCTGCTGGCTGTAGCCTTGAGCAACTAGCCTTGCCTTGTTTCTGACTACATCTCCTTTCTCATTCAGCTTGTTTCTGAATACCCATTTTGTTCCAATTACATGGACACTCTCAGGCTTCTTCACTAAGCTCCAAACATCGTTCTTGGAGAATTGATTCAATTCTTCTTCCATAGCCAGAATCCAATCCTTGTCCTGAAGAGCTTCATCTATGGACTTGGGTTCAATTAAAGACACCAATCCTTTCAGACTGAGCAAGGTCTCTTCAGAGGGTCTGAAGGCTGATCTGGTTCTGACTGGTTCGTCTTTGTTGCCCAGAATCAATTCCTTAGGGTGAGCTGCAGTGATTCTGCTCTTCTTCAGAGTTTGTGAATCAGAGGGACCAGCTTCTTCCTCTGGTTCATCTTCCTCTGGCTCAGCTTCCTCTGGAGCTTTGCCTTTGTCAGAAACATTAATGCTTAAATCTGCAAACTTCTCAACTAGCTTTGACTGGTCAGAGTCAAGCTTATCGTCAAATCTAACATGAATAGATTCTTCAATAGTCTTAGCATCAGTATTATAAAATCTAAAACCTTTAGATCTCTCAGAATAACCAAGTAATAGACACTTAGAAGACTTAGCATCAAATTTATGCAATCTATCCTTAGTATTGAGAACATAACAAACACAGCCAAAAGGATGAAAATAAGAAATGTTAGGTTTTATGTTCTTCCACAATTCATAGGGAGTCTTATTCAGAATTGGTCTCACAGAGATTCTGTTCTGAATGTAACATGCTGTATTTACTGCCTCTGCCCAAAAGTGCTTAGCCATGCCAGTTTCTTGGAGCATGGTTCTAGCCATCTCCTGAAGAGTTCTGTTCTTCCTCTCAACAACACCATTTTGTTGAGGAGTTCTGGGACAAGAGAAATCATGTGCAATTCCATAGGAATCAAATAGACTCTCAAACTTGTCATTCTCAAACTCTCCACCATGGTCACTTCTGACACGCACAATCCTACAAGCCTTCTCGTTTTGCACTTGGGCAATGAAGGTAGAGAACACAGCATGAGACTCATCCTTGCGGGTTAGAAACTTTACCCATGTCCAGCGGCTATAGTCATCAACGATAACCATCCCATATCTCTTGCCACCTATAGACTCAGTTTTCACTGGTCCAAAAAGGTCGATATGCAGAAGTTCCAACGGCCTTGAGGTTGAGACAACATTCTTTGCCTTGAAAGGGACTTTTGTGAATTTGCCTTTCTGACATGCTTCACAAAGAGCGTCTGAAGCGAACTTCAGATTGGGTAAGCCCCTGACAAGGTTTAGCTTGCTCAGCTGAGAAATCTTTCTCATACTGGCATGCCCTAACCGTCTATGCCATACCCACTGCTCTTCATTAACAGACAGAAGGCACTTCACATTCTGAGCCTCCAACTCAGATAATCTGATCTTATAAATGTTGTTCTTCCTCTTGCTGTTAAACAGAACAGAGCCATCGATTTGACTTACAGCCCGGCAAGACTTTTGATTGAATATAACATTAAACCCTTGTCAGCTAATTGACTTATAGACAATAAGTTATGTGTTAAGCCGTCTACCAATAACACATTATCAATGCATGGACTACTATCTACACAAATAGTACCAGTACCAACAATTTTACCCTTTTCATTTCCTCCAAAGCCAACTTCGCCTCCAGGCTTAAGTTTTAGCTCTCGGAACATTCGCCTTTCTCCCGTCATGTGACGCAAGCATCCACTGTCCAGATACCATGATTGGTGTTTCAGTGGAGCTATCAAGGATATCTGCAACATAGATAATCTTGTCCTTAGGTACCCACTTTCTGGGTCCTCTCTTGTTAGTTACCCCAGAGGTTCTGATCACCTTGGGTGTCTCAACATGATATTTTAAAGGAATATTTGCATGATATTTAGACATAGAGAAGGATCCCTTTTTAAGAGGGTTTTTAGCAACTTTAGCAGGTAAAGGATCAGGCAATATGGTACCAGAGGGAACAAAGCATTCATACAAGGATTTAGCTTTAGACACAGAGGGCTCATTTCTAATTGGTTTAGAATAGCCAATGCCATGCATTCCATTTCTGCTTACGCCATAGATCATTGAAGCCATTAAGCTTCTATCCACGCTTTTAGCTAGGAATCTTTGAAAAGACTTTTCATACTTAGACTCATTTCTACAATCAGAGGCATCACAAGCAACAATTTCTTCTAACTTAGCAATCTGGTTCTTAAGCACAGAGTTAGAATTGATCAAAGCATGATTATCATTTTTCAAATCAGAAATAATTTTCTCATGTTCAGAAGGAGTCTTGGAGACAGCAGATAAGTCCTTTTTCAGCTTCTTATGCTTAGACAATAAGGAGTTATACTTATCCATGATATCAGACAATGCATGTTTCAGTTCAGAGGTAGAGAAAGAAACGAATACTTCATTTTCATCGTCTGAGTTAGGATCTCCTTCTGATTCTGAGTCAGAGTCAACAGCTCCCTTTGACTCTGCTTCTTTGTCTTTGACAATAGCCATGAGTCCTTGGACTTCACCATCAGAGTCAACATCCTCTGACTCTGATTCATCAAATGTTACCATCAGACTCTTCTTTGTCTTGAAGTGCTTCTTTGGCTTCTTGTCCTTCTTCAACTTTGGACAGTCACTTTTGTAGTGCCCTGATTCTTTGCACTCAAAGCATGTGACTTCCTTAAGTGAGGACTTCTTCTGACCTGAGGATTCAGACTTTCCTTTTGCCTTTCCAGAGCCTTTGTATTTGCTCTGCCTGTGCTTCCAGATGCGATTGAGTCTCTTGGAGATCAGAGTCAGCTCATCTTCATCAGAATCTTCTGATGCTTCTTCAGATTCCTCTTCTTCAGCTTGAAGAGCTTTTGACTTCTCAGCCTTAGCCTTTTCAGATTTAGATTTCAAGGCTATGGACTTTTTCCTCAGATCTTGCATCTCTGAGCGCTTCAGCTCATGGCATTTCAAAATGCTGATGAGTTCTTCTAAACTCATATTCTCGACGTCTCTCGTGAGCTCTATTGAAGTCACTAAAGGCATCCAACTTTCAGGAAGACACCTGATGACTCTTATGACATGATCTTTTGTTGTGTAGCTCTTGTTGAGAGGTCGTATGCCAGCTACAAGCAACTGAAATCTGGAGAACATTTCTTCAATGGACTCATTTGGCTCCATGATGAAGGATTCATACTTTTGGATCAAAGACAATGCCTTTGATTCTTTGACTTTCTTGTTTCCTTCATGAGACATCTTCAGAGATTCGAAAATGCCTTTCGCAAACTCACGATCTGTAATCTTCTGGTACTCTTCATAGGAAATAGCACTTAGAAGAATTGCTCTTGCTTTGTGATGTTGTGAGTACAGCTTCTTTTGATCTGCAGTCATCTCTGACCTTGGGATCTTCTTGCCATCTGCATCAACTGGACGCTCGTAGCCATCCACAATAATATCCCAGAGATCTGCATCGAAACCCAGAAAGAAACTTTCCAGTCTATCTTTCCAATATTCGAACCTTTGACCGTCGAACATAGGAGGCTTTGCATTGTAACCATCTCTTTGAGTTTCACTGATGGTGGCAGCCATTGTTTTTCACACCGGCCCGGATCACTGAACACTGTTAGGTGTGGTAATCAGAACTTGCGCTCTGATACCAATTGAAGGTATGAAAAACGGTAGAAAGGGGGGGGTTTGAATAACGTTTTCAGGATAAAGCTTCCACCTTAAAGATTTTGACAAATCTTTCGAGAACTTAAGTGCTAAAGATAAGAGATAGAAAAGCACACAAGGATTTTATCCTGGTTCACTTGATAAATCACTCAAGCTACTCCAGTCCACCCGTTAAGGTGATTTCTTCCTTCTTAGAATGAAGGCAATCCACTAATCAGGTAAGAGTTACAATTGCACTTGAAACCTTCAAGTGACTAACAATTACACTGACTTAGCTCACACTAAGATTCACTCTCTTAGTCTTCTCTAGGATCCGATCAACCTTGATCTCCTAAAGGAACTAAACAAGCTGTTTATCAAAGAATTGTTTACAAGAGATTTGCTTCTAAAAAGCTAATAGTAAACTCAATGAATTTCAGATGAAAGAAAGCTTAGAAGAATTTGAATTTGTCTTGCGCGTATGTGAATGCTTCTAGCCGCTTCTTTCAGTCTTCAGCCTCTTTATATACTCCAAGGATTAGGGTTGAGCGTTGCATGGGAAATGCTACCGTTGGAGGGCAGTTCTGGAAAATCCAGCTTCTGCTGTGTCTGAGACTGTTAGGTAGGTCGTCAGGAAGGTACAGTCGCTTTTGTACTTGGATAGCGACTTGACCTTTAAACCTAGGAGACTTCTGATCAGGAGAAAGCTTCATGTTGGAACTTGTGAAGCCGGTTGATCAGAGTCAGAGGGAAAGCCCAGATCCTCTGACCATTGTTTCTTCTGATTCTGAACTCAGAGGGAAGTACATGGTCTTCAGAGTATCTTGCTTCTGGACATCAGAATTTCACTAATCAGCTTCTGGATCTTCAGAGTCTTCTACACCATCAGAATATCTGAGCCTTCAGTGTTTCTTGGTTATCAGACTTTCTGGATCTTCAGAACTTCTAGTGACTGAGTCCACATCAGAGTTTGTATAACTTCAGAACTTCTGAAGCTTTTCCACTGTTCATACTGAACATGGTGAATGCGAAAGCGTTGCTTGGGTCGCTCTTTATACACAGTGCTTCTGATTTGTGTGAGATTGAGTTGAGGTCAGAGCCTGTAAATAGCACACTCAGAAAAAACACGTTAGAGTACCACAATTGTTCATATCAAAAGGTTAACTTGTAATCATCAAAACATAGAGTTGTACTACTAGATCAAAACTTGATCTTACAAAACATTAAGGGTCTGTTTGGTGCGACGTATAGTATAAGACCTGATAGTATAAGACCTGATAGTATTAGGCCTGATAGTATAAGCCCTGATAACTTTCTTAAACTATCCAGCTAGCGTTTGACCATACTCTGTATAATTTACCATATCGTTTAAATTAATGCAATTGTATGTTTAATGAAGTATTGAATAGTGGTATATAATAAAAATCAAATATGGAGGTGATTATAACGGTGGTGGCGGTGATGATGGAAGTGATTATAACGGTGGTGGCGGTGATGATGGTAAGTTGGTGGTGGTGGTGGCAATGGTGGTAGGTTGGTGTTGGTGGCGGTGGTGGTGACAGTGGAGATAGGTTGGTGGTGGTGGTGGTAGCGATGGTGGTTGTGGTGGTGGTGGTGGTAAGGCGGTGGCGGCTACGATGGAGGGTGGAGGCTGTAACACCCCGACTTCCAGGTGTCTAGTAACTAGAAATAAACTTTACGCGGAAAACAGGTAATTTTTTTTTCGTTTGATTCCCTTTAATTCAAGCGATAGAAAATAAAGACTTAACCCAGCAACTAAACTAACCGATGTACAAACATATACACATGTACAGCCTCAGCTGCACGTCAACGTCACGCGCATTCGCAGTGACCTCAAAGTAGTGTGCCCGTAGGCAAATATGTACAGAACCAGTAGTGTAAGTAAAAAGTTTTAAGTCTCAAACCCCGTGTTTGGACTTGCCTAGGGTCGTTTCTCCAACCCGAAATATCAAGATAACCAGTTCAATTATTCCCCACTCTGAAGTCGCGTCAAAACGCACAATTCTATAACATCTCAATATCATAAGTTATGGAAAACATCATAACATTAGTTCATCATCATAATCAATATCAAAGTAAAGCATAAGTCGAATTTATCGACGCCTATCATGCAGTCTTAGCTAATGGGTAAGTTGCCCTAACCTCGAGTTGCTTCAGTCTCGTGGTCTAAGTTTCCTTCACACAATTTCTCTGAGAAACCCAAAGTTCCTTCAACTGAACCTCGGAGAAAACAAAGCAGAATCCAAACAAAATCGATTAGCTCGATCACAATACAACCCATTAACGATAGACAAAGCATTAAAGCTTCAGAATACAACATTCGAGTACGAAAAGACAAGTTTTCGAAAACGAAAAACTCCCCCCCCCCCACACAACCATGCTCTCGGCCAAAAGAGGAAAAGAGCTCCGGCTCTTTTTCTTCGATCTAATCTGATTACAAGGTAGTTTTAGGGTAAAACTAAGGCAAAGAAACTGTCGGAAAAATTTTCGAACGATCGGATCGAAATACGGCTATTCAGGGGCGTTTTGGTCCAAAATAAAAGCTCAAAAACTCAAAGTTAAAACTTCGGAAAACAAATTTGACAGTGATGTTCCTAACGACATTTGTAGCAACTAATCCTAAAGGCACGAAGTCGGATTGCGACTTTTCGACATTAAAGTTTCGAAATGTGCGCAAAAAGGGTTTTGAATCAGTTTTTCAGATCCTTGACAACTCGATCAAAATCGGCGAATATCGGCGAGTGTTCTAGGCTCTTGGGCAAGTACAGAAGATATCCCAAGCGAAAAATCAAGAAAAACGGATAGTTTTACAAAAAGCTCGAAACTTTGAGCACAGAAACAGCTAAAGAAACGCAGTAGAAACGATGATCAGAGGTAAGAATTAAGCTAGTTACCTCGATACCTTGAAGTAGGGACGAACAGCTCGAAGATCGGTCAAGTTTCGGCGAAAATCTCCTCTCCTCCTTTCTCTCCTCAACTCGCGGCCTCTTGGTGGGTTGTGAGATATTTTTGAATTTTTCAACTATTTATAGGAAGGTGAAATCGCGGGAAAATGAAAATTTCGCGATTCCGATTTTTGCAGCACATTCATCGATGAATTCTAAGAGAGATTCTGGCGACAGAATTCCAGAACTCAAAACAAATCTCTAGAATTAGGGAAAAACGATTTCTAAAACCTCAAAAGCGGTGTAAGTTAATCTGTCCCGAAAAAACTACTTTTTGCTGTGAAGGTCAGACGACAAAACTTCGTTCTAAAGAAAGATTGGAAACATCAAAACAAATCTGGCCACGCGGACGGAAACTTCGTTAAAAGCTCCGAATAGAAAAAGTCTTCATTCAGTGATTGAATTTAGGGTTTTGAAGCAAAGAAATTAGCGTCGAAGGAATTCCGATAAGTGAATACTATCGTGCGTACAGTCCAGGGTTCCGAAATGAAACACTGGTCGAAGGAAAAATAAAGAGAACTTTTTAATTTTTCCAAGGATTTAGAATTTCGCTTAAACGTTGCTTTAAGAGCGGAATTAGCCTATTCTGGACACTCTCGCCATAAGGCAGGTGTGCAGACGACTCGCACTAACTCCTAAAACAACTATGAAACATTCCTCAAGCAATTCCTGAACTTTCTTCTTCATTAAACTTTCTCGAACAGCGAACTCCTGTCACGCTTACACTGATTCCACGCGTGAGTCGGAAAATAAACTTGTTCTGTAAATCCAGGTCTTACAGAGGCAATGGTGGTGGTGGTGGCGATAGGGTGGTGGTTGTGGTGTCGGTGGTGGCGGTGGTGGCAATAGAGTGGTGACGACGATTATGGTGGTGGTGGCGATATGGTGGTGGTTGTGGTGTCGGTGGTGGCGGTAGGGCGGTGGTGGCGGTGGCGACAACACCGGTGGTGGCGGTGGTGGTGATCAGGTGGTGGCAGCGATGGTGGTTGTGGTGTTGGCGACGATAAGGTGGTGGTGGTAGTGGTAAGGCGGTGGTGTCTTAGTAAGGTGGCGGCGACGGTGGAGGGTGGAGGCAATGGTGGTGGTGGTGGTGGCGATAGGGTGGTGGTTGTGGTGTCTGTGGTGGCAATAGAGTGGTGGCGGCGATTATGGTGGTGGTGGCGGTAGGGCGGCGGTGGTGGTGGGGGCGGGAACACCAGTGGTGACAGTAGGGCGGTGATCGGGTGGTGGTGCCAATGGTGGTGTAAGTTGGCAGCAATGGAGGGTGGTGGTGATGGTGACTTATACATCACAACCTTATCATGCCTTATTCATCACTCACATGATGGATTAAATAATACATCATTTTAACGTATAAGGAGACTTTGATGGATAAGCTTATACAATACAATGTCATCACCAAACAATGGATAAACTCATAATGTATTGTATAAGCTTATACTATCATGCCTAATACGGCATGCCAACCGAGCCCTAAAAGAAAGAAGGGTAGCAAGGTGTTGCAAGAAATGGCCGAAGCTGAGTTGCAATTTTAGAAATTTTTTATTGTAAAAAGTAACTTAATTAATGGTTGTAATGACTTATTTTATCATCGAAAGTAAGTATCTCAATAGAGAGTGAGTTTCACGCACTACTTGTGAGAGTGTGATTCTCATGAGTCAAACTAATTGTTTAAATTTAAATACTCTTGCAACTTTAAGGTTTATTCTTTGTTTAAAATTTGAATTGAAAACATTTACATTTTTAATTTATTTATTATTATTATTTTTAGCATTAATTTTGAATTCCATTTAAATTAATTTTTCTCTATTAAGTAATTTTACTAAATTGGTTCAAAAATTTATTTTTAATTAAATTTATTTGTTTTTGAAAGCAAAAGGAGATATATATATATATAACAAAAGATGATTAGTACACCAAAAAGCTATTCGAAGTTCACTATACCCAGCCCCTCAAAAAATCAACCAATAAAACCCAAAAGATCCTAAGCCAACAAGGGTACGTAAAAACACCAAAAAAACCCCGGGCAAGCCATCAAGCACCCTCTAATTAAATTTATACTATATATATATCCATCTTTTCATTTAATTTAGGATTATTATTATATTTTTTATCTTTTGATCATTACTTATTAATTCTTACTTTATTTTCCATGATCCTTATCATCACATCCATAATAGAATTAATATTTTAATTAATATCTTACCACTTTTCAATAGATACTAAATAAAATTTACAACAGTTTCAAATCATGTTAAATTTAAACTTATAATAATTTTTATTTATATAGTAAATTTGAAACTAATTCATCTAGAATACTATACTTTAATAAACTAATATCTACATAATAAATTTATGTATTTAAATTATAATTTAAGAACTATGTATAATTTTATATTATAATTTTTAAATGAAATACACAAGTTTAATATTTAGATATTAAAGTTAATTTAAAAAAATGAATAATTGTCAATTTTAATATATAAATGTAAAATATGTTTAAATTTCATCATATATGAAAATTGTTATAAATATAATTTCAATATATAAATATTGATATTATAATTTTTATATATAATATTTAGATATTAAATTATAATTTTTCAATTTAATATGTAAATATAAATATCATTAGAAGATTCAATCTTAATTTATAATTTTTTATGAATTTTATTTAGTAAAAAATAAATAATATTATTTATTATTAATTTTCTTATTTACTCTTAATATAAATATAATTTGTTTTCATGGATGTAATAATAAGGTTGATAGAAAGTAAAGTAATAATTTAAAAAAGTGTAATCATTACTTATCCAAAAAAACTGTAATCATTTATAATTTTTTTTAGTATTTACTGAAAAAAGGTAAGATATTAATTAAAATTTTAATTTTTCCATGGATATGTTATCAAGGATCATATAAAATAAATTAAGAATTGTAAAATATGCATCAAAAGATAAAAAATATAGTGATAAGAATTTAATTAAGAAATATATTTATAGTATAAATTTAATTAAAATAATTTAGTAAATTTATTAAATTTAAATAATATATTGTGATGTTAAGTATATTCTAAAACTTAAAATTATTAAAAAGGAATATAAATTTATATTGAAAGAATAATCATAACTAAAATAGAAATATTAAAGGTTTTTAATTTAAATTTCAAAACAAAAGTTAAAACTTAAATTCAAAAGAGTATTTGAATTTAAATCACTAAACTTTACTTATATGAATCACACGCTCATAGGTAGTGTGTGAAACTCACTTTCTATTAAAAGAATAGAGTGTATTGGAGATAGCCTCAATGAGAAAATATTGAGACTCTCCTGTGCAAAAACTATGAGTCATAATGATTATCTTTATTTAAAATTCATTTGAATCCTGAATAAATATAATAAAAAATATTAATTGTACATAAAAAAGAAATGTTATCTACATAAAACAAAAATGATTTAGGATTTATATTTTCTCATGTAAGTTTGTGGTGAGTTTTTACATGTTCTTGTAATGTTAAATTTTTTGTGCGTGACTCTCTCTTCATGCATATTTATTTATGATGAAAAAAAAACATAAAAAATTTAAAATAACTACGTCATGTCACATGAGCCAGCAACATTTGATTATTGGACCAAAGAAATTGAGTACCAACAAGTACCATTTAGGCCAGTCATGCTAGTTAGGTGTTAAGAAAATGAGGACAATAACATGATTATACATAAGAAAAATACATTTGTGTACAAGAGCTAAAGAAAAAAGAGAGCTTAGTAGATAGACCACGAGGAGGCACTCATGAAACAACAGCTGGAACTTTGAAGAAGCACCAAGCTTTATTAGAAAGTTTGAAACTTATTGCGAACCAAATCTAAAGCCATTTGAGAAGAGCAACTTGGGAAAAAACCCAAGTCTCTATGCAAGCACAAACAATAAAGATGGCTAAAAGCTCCACTTTCAGAACTTCAACAAACCTCACAAAGCCTGAAAAAATCGACAATTCATTGCCAAATATCACCTCTAAGAGCATCTCCAATGCTAAGTTCTTAGTTCTTAACACTATTCATGTGGGCATGTATTGCCACATATGTACTTAAGCAACTCTCAAGCAATTTTGCTCCAACCATAGTTCTTAATACTTACTATTCATTTGGTCACACAAACCATATTATTTATACTTTTTATTTTCATAAAACAATAAAATAAAACTCATAGAGTAATAAATAAATTTGGATGAGAGAGAAAAAAATATTTTTTATGCTAAGAACTCAAAAGTAAAACTCCTTATATAAGAACTGAGTTCTCTTGTTGTCTCTATGCTACAATTAGCATATATCAGACACGTCACTGCCGCTCCCGAAATCTCCAAAAGTCCATGACAATTCTGAAAAGTCGATTTGGCTATAGAGGTCATCATAATCATTCATCTCCTCCACATGAACTCCAATTTGATTTTCACCTACAAATTAAAAACAAGAGTTTTAAATTGCGGTTGCCGTCGCTGCTGCTGCACACAAGATATTTCACAAAATTCATGAAACATAAAATTAAAATTTGAAAATTACCAAGTTCATTGCTCTGGTTCTCATTAGTAGCTTCAGCATTGTTCTCCTTCACAGTGTTGCTGCTTCCTTCCGCAGCATCATCCTGATCAGCCATTATGTTCTTCCCCTTGTTATTGAGAGATAGACTCTCAGCATCAAGCACCATATCACCCAACAAGCCAGTGTTTCCTGGAAGAGGAGGATATGGAAACGGTGCAACATCTTCATGATAGTCATTGGCCATGTTGCTTGTAGCTTCAAGCCAACCTTCAAATTCACTAGCAAGGGATGAAACAGGGGTAACAGAGCCAGCAGCTGCGGTAGTTATGGTCGCAGATATCTCAGAGGCCGAGCCTGTTACATATGCAGAAACAGGGGACAGAGGCAGAGCAATGTTTCTGTCACCACCATTCTTATTGAAAAACTCAAACTGCGGCAGCGGTGAGAGCGGCAGCGGGGGGTATGAACTGGTGTAGTAATTTGCAGCAGGATCAAGGTGGTTTGCCAGAGGATTTCCAAAAGTTGGTTGATTTGGCAGAAGCACACCAGGGTTGTTGGGGTAATCAGCACCTGCAGAAAACGATGAAGACAATATATGTTGAAGTTGCTTCTCCTTTTGTGGCTGATGATAAGCTTCTGCTCTTGCAAGAACTTCTGGGGGATAAAGGGGTAACCCTGCTTTCTCGCGCTTTTTCACCCTGCTATGCCAAAAGTTCTTGATCTCATTGTCAGTCCTGCCAGGTAGCTGAAAAGTGTACAATACAAAAAGAACATATGAAATCAGCAAATGGAAGCATGACAAAATGGCATAAAATTATGTGAAAGTGGGCCAAAATGAAAGTATAGTTTTCAAAGTGACTGATGTGAGGATGCATATGTCAATAGTGATTATCCCAAATTGAGATGTAAGAAAATCCGGATGTCTATTTGGATTTCCGCTGAACTTGACATGGATTTACGTTGAATGTGATATGGTAAAATTTTGTTTCTCCAACCCACGTGTAAAAATTCTAGCTTATCCGTTGATACTTCGAGATACATGAAATCAGGTTTAACGTTCATGCAAACGCAAAGGTGATTTCACATATCTCAAGGTTTTAGTGGAGAAACTATAATTTGTCACCTTGAGGTCGACATAGATCCATGTTGAGTTCAACGAAAATCAGAACACATACATGGACAACACTAGAACTACAAAAACCACAAAATGAAACCGCATAGGAAACAGATTCACTGGTCCTAGTGCAGCAATGGAACCGCAAAAAGAAACTCAATTCAAGTTCAAACCTTTTTGTTTATTTTATTATGATAAAAACTATCTTGAATCTTTGCCATAAAAATCATCATGCACCGGAATGAATTTGGATGAAAATTTTCGAAAAATAAATAGAAATAAACAAGCACATAAAGTTTGAACAGAAAAATGGCTTTTCCTTCTCTCTTCTCGACTCTGTCACTAATCAAAACAAATTGTTGCAGATCTAATTAAATCTGTTTCCATTATCCAAATCTTGAAATTAAAATATGATCATGGTCAAAGATGAACAACAACAATGAAGACAACAAAATTAAATCAGAGATCATACCATCCTTTTTCACTTTCGAAATCAAAATATTGCACTAAAACCAAGAACAGAGAAAACAGAGAAACCAAAATGACACTAAAAACCAAGAACAAGAAAACAGACAGAAGCGAAAATATTGATCACATGAACACAGGCCACAAAGATCAAAACTTTACATACATTTATAAAATAATTTTCTGCAAGCATGTATACAACAAGCAAATAGTCATAGCTTGTCAAAGGAGATAGATATACCTGAGTAGCTATTTTGGCCCATTTGTTCCCAAACATTGCATGAAGTTCCACGATGGTTCTTTGTTCTTCAGCAGAAATTGCACCCTTCTTGAGACCAGGCTTTAGATGATTCACCCACCTACGCCTGCAACTTGGGCCACACCTGAGCAACCCAGAATTATTCTTCACAGCATTCCAATTCTCACCATTTCTCTCCACATACGCGATCAGCATCATGTCTTCTTCTATACTCCAAGGACCTTTCCTCAGGTCAGATTTATTGGTGTTGTTGTTGTAATTGGAGTTGTTTTCCGCCATAACAATCAATATCTGAGACAAAAGGTGAGACAAAAAAACTCTTATATGAAAAAAAAACAGATCAAGAACAAAAGAACTTATATAAAAAAAGAAGAACAATAGAAGGAGAAGAAAGCTACATTTTTTTCTTCAGTTGGTGCTTATGTGATGGAGGGGATGTTTAAGGTATGAGAATGTGTGAAGAGTTGAGTCAGGGATGGACTTCAAAGATTATCTCTCCTCTCACACAAGATAACTAGAACAGAGGAAAAATAGAGGAGAGACAAAGACAAGAGAGTGAGAGAAGAGAGAGAAAGGTGCAGAGAGTGAGAGACAAAGGGGGATATATATATAGAGGAGAAGCAGCCCTTGTCTTCTCTTTGTTTTTTTTTATGTTCAAACAAGGATAGTGAAGATTTTAGATAAAAGAAGGAACTAGGAGGTAGAGAGAGAAGAAGGGGTGCGGGGCATGTTAGAGGAGTTAATTTGGTGGGTTTAGGGAGAAAGAGAGCTGAAAGAAAACAAAGGCATAGAGGGTGATTTGTATAATTAAAGGTGTGAGTTATCGTTTCGGTCTGAGTTGCATGCGTAGTGTTACGTCCATAGGTGAGTTTATCATCACTTGCACATTTCTTCACAAATAATGTTGTTTTCGCACCTCTATTTGAGATGGAAAGAGGTGGAGGGACGAGAGATAGGAAGAAAAAAAAATGAGAGAGAAAGTATGAGATGTGACAGATGATAAGAGGAGAGAGATAAAAATAAAAATTGGTGGAAATAAGGTATATAAAAAAGAGGTGTGAACGTATCATTATTGATTTCTTCGCTATATGTATTTCTATGCAATGCACTCGCTTTCTTTCATAGGAATAGTTAAATAAAAACAATTCATATAAATTCAAATTTCACCTTCACATAAGGAGATAGAGGAATAGAAGAAATATGCGTAGAATATATGATGTATGATATCATAGGAGAAAAGGAGAGAAACATAAAAAGAAAATGTGAGTGAAAATGAGGGACCGAAATCATTGGTCAACATTTGGTGACACATTATTTGTCCCATCGATCAAATTGTGTAGAATAATTATTCTTTAACACCGCAAAAATGAGGTGAAAAGAGGTGGAGGTGGAGAAAGATAAGAAGAAAAGAAAAAGTAAGAGAGAGAAAGTATAAGATGTGATAGATGATAAGATGAGAGAGATAAAAATAAAAATAGGTGGAAATGAAGTGGGGAAAAAATGAGGGGTGGGTATATCATTATTGAATTGTGTAATGTCATTTAAAAAATACGTATAAGGTTATAATTGTCTTAACCATGCCTACATGTTATAATTAGATTGAATGGAGATGATAGAAGACACTAAATATTATGAGAAAAAATATGATGTGAATATATCAATTGGTAAATAGTGTGGGTTGACCCGGTATTAAAATTTGTCATTTTTAGATGTTTTTTTACAACAAAGTTTTTTTTCCTACTTAGAATAATTAGACATCACCTACTAAAAACATTTAGCTATTATAGAAGTGTATTTATTTTCAATTTTATAATTAATATGGGTTTTATGAATTATAAAATTACTAACATTACATAGCGCGTGCAACCACGCCCAAAATAGCGAGTGTTACACGCTCAAAATAGCGAGTGTAACCACGCTCAGAATAACGAGTTTGTGAGTTCAACACAAAAGGTGGGATGGTAAAAAAAAGGATAGGGCCATTTATGTAATTTTGGGTATTACCTAATTGGGTTTTTGTTTAACATGACCCATTTGATTTTCATAGTAAAAAAATAACCCTTTTTTCTTTTCTCGAAGAGCAGGCTCGACCAAATTACAATCGTTGCTCGACGTTTCGACACAACTGCTACTTGGTTTCGATGTTTCTCGAAAGCACAACTCTAGTCTCATCTCATTAGTCCGACGATGGTTCCGAGTTCCACTTTTATCCTCTCTCTTGCAACTTCAATTGGATGGTTAGGTTAATTTTTAATATTATTAGTGTGTATTCATTATTATAATGGTTTTTTAGATATTGATACCCAATTTTAAATGGTCAATTTATCATCAGAAAGTCATACTCAATTATCATCAATGTAATGTCAACTTATTTTTTCTTTCAAGTTTCAATAATAATAAAGGTTGTTCTTCCAGATATTATTTGCAAGACTCAAAGTGTCTTTGTGTCCGGTCGTTTGATTACAGATAATGAATTCGTAGCATTTGAGTGTTTTCACTTCATGAAGAGTAAAATTTGTGACCGCAATGGCGTTATGGCTTTAAAACTTGACATGTCGAAAGCTTATGACAAGATTGAGTGGCCGTTTTTGGCAAGTGTGATGAGGAAGATGGGTTTTCCATCCTCCTAGGTGTCCTTAATAATGGAGTGTGTTTCATCGGTGCAATTCCAAATCATGCTTCATGGAAACCCCCAACTCCCTTTTGATCCTGGGACGGGTTTGCGACAGGGGGACCCTCTCTCCCCATATTTGTTTATTTTATGTGGAGAGGTGTTCTCAGCTCTGATTGAAAAAGAGATTATTTCCGCTTCTCTTAGTGGCATTAAAATTGCTCGTAATGCTCCTGTAATCTCACATCTTTTGTTTGCAGATGACAATATCATCTTTGCTCGTGCTGATGTTCAGGAGGCGCATTGTATTAAAAATATTCTCTCCTCCTATGAGCAAGCTTCTGGACAGGTTGTCAACCTGGAGAAATCCATGCTCTCTTGTAGACGAAATGTGCTTGGCAATAGGTTTGATGAACTGAAACAGTTTTTGGGTGTAAAGGTTGTGGAGAGCTATGAGAAATATCTGGGCCTACCGACGATCATTGGCAAATCGAAACAACAAATTTTTCGCTTTGTCAAGGAGCGTGTGTGGAAGAAGCTCAAAGGTTGGAAGGAGCGCTCTTTATCGAGGGCTGGTCGGGAAGTTCAGATTAAGGCAGTAGCCCAATCTATCCCGTCCTATGTCATGTCATGCTTCCTCCTTCCTGATGGTATCTGTAGAGATATTGATAGTATGATTAGTAGGTTTTATTGGAGCGGAGTGAAGGTTTGAAAAACGGTAGAAAGGGGGGGTTTGAATAACGTTTTCAGAATAAAACTTCCACCTTAAAGATTTTAACAAATCTTTCGAGAACAAAGTGCTTAAGATAAGAGATAGAAAAGCACACAAGGATTTTATCCTGGTTCACTTGATGAATCACTCAAGCTGATCCAGTCCACCCGTTAAGGTGATTTCTTCCTTCTTAGAATGAAGGCAATCCACTAATCAGGTACTTGTTACAACTGCACTTGAAACCTACAAGTGACTAACAATACACTGACTTAGCTCACACTAAGATTCACTCTCTTAGTCTTCTCTAGGATTCGATCAACCTTGATCTCCTAAAGGTAACTAAACAACTGTTTTAAGAAATAATGTTTACAAAGAAATTGCTTCTGAAAAGCTAATGGTAAACACACTGAATTCCAGATGAAAGAATGCTTAGAAAGTTTGTATATAGCTTGCGTGTGTGAGATTCTTCCAACCGCATCTTTCAATCTTCAGCCTCTATTTATACTCCAAGGATTAGGGTTTGAACGCTGCATGAGAATGCTACCGTTGGAGGGCAGTTCTGGAAATTCCAGCTTTTTCTGTGGCTGAGAATGTTTGGTAGGTCATCAGGATAGTACATTTGCTTTTGTACTTTGGATAGTGACTTGACCTTTAACCTAGTAGACTTCCGATCAGAGGAATGCTTCATGTTGGAACTTGTGAAGCTCGTTGATCCTCTGACTGTTGTACCTTCTGATTCTGAATTCAGAGGGAAGTACTTGGTCTTCAGAGCCATCTTGCTTCTGGACTTCAGAGTCTCCACTTTTCAGCTTCTGGATCTTCAGAGTCTTCTACACCATCAGAACATCTGAACCTTCAGAGTGTCTGGGTTGTCAGAACGTCTGGATCTTCAGAACTTCAAGTGACTGAGTCCATATCAGAGCTTGTTTGACTTCAGATCTTCTGAAGCTTTTCTACTGTTCAGAGTGAACATAGAGATTGCGAAAGCGTTGCTTGGGACACTCTTTTAGCATAGTGCTTCTGATTTGTGTAAAATTGAATTGAGGTCAGAGCCTGTAAATAGCACACTCAGAAAAACACGTTAGAGTACCATAATTGTTCATACTAAAATGTTAACTTGTAATCATCAAAACATAGAGTTGTACTACTCGATCAAAACTTGATCTTACAATCTCCCCCTTTTTGATGATGACAAAACCAAGTATTTTGATGAACAATTCTTAAACAATAAACTGAATTCACTCAGAGTTTAGAGAAATAGAATAGACTTATCCTGATGTGAATAGTTTATTTTGCTTATTCTGAATCCAAGTCACAGCTTGATTCTGAGCATAGCTTCCCCTGAATCTAAGACTTAATGAAAACGTTAGAAATGTCTAGATTCTGAGCTAAATAATATAAGAGTTCAGAGTGAAAATACATGACATAGATGAATTGAAATAATCAGAGCGCATAAGTATTCAGAGTCAAATAGAATCACTTCAAAAGAAGTGAAATGTATTCCTTGTATTTGCCCAGTGACACATCTATGGTCATAAAGGTGGAACTCTTAAATTCTCCAAAAGAAAAAAATCACACTAACACAGCTTACACATCAAAAACTTGGTGTACTCCCCCTTTTTGTCATAAGCAAAAAGCATGGCGTGTGAAAAACTTAGCTTGAAGTTCAAGGTACTCCCCCTTAGAGAAGGTCTAAGTTTTAAAAGGATGGAGATATAAACGATGCAAAATTAAGCGAATTAAAGAAGGGAGTTAATGCGAGTGAGAACGTTTACCACCGGCCACGGGAGTAAAGAGAAGCTTCAGTTACCAAGGACTTAACCTCGAGAAACTTGTGGAGCAATAACTTCCAAAGAGAGAATGAAGCTTATATAAGGCGATTAAGAAAAGGGTAAGCTTCACAACTCGATCAATTACGAATAAGAAAATGGCATCGTACAGGATTGCACTAGAAGAGCTTAGAAGGAAAGCTTTTGAGGAAGATATGTTCCTCAATATTAGGCACCCTGATGGTACAAGGACCATACAAGAGCTGACGAAGACACTGCTTGAAGAAGATCTTGGTCCAGAGTTGGAGAAAGATCTGTAGGAGTTTCTCTGCTTCGTGGAGGAGATTCAAGAGCTGTGCCAGCTGGAACTGAATCTGCTGGAAGAGAAAGAAACAGTGGAAAAGAGACTCAAGACGATGGAAGATAGTCTGGAGAGAGATGAGCTGAGCATCAAGCTCGGCAACATAGAGTATACACTGGATCGTCTAGAGAGGGAAAGAGTGGAGCAGCGCCAGGAATGCAGAAGAATGAGGAAGGATCCTCCATTCTAGATAGGAAAAAAAATGTATGATGTAATAAATATGATTCATATGAATAAAGAAAAGTTTTGCAAACACATATTATAAATAATGCAATGAGAAACAGAGAGTAAACAAAATATAACACATAAGGCAAATATCTTAAATAAAAAGTAAAATAAATTAAGGAAGAAAAACGAAAGAAATCCTAATAACTAGGGCTTTTCAGAGCGACGCAGAAGTTCTTGAATAGCTCGATTCATGTCCATCAGCAGAGTCTCATGAGAGTTGAGACGTTGTTCCAAAATGTCAAGTCTTGAAGAACTTGGCTGTGTAGAGGTAGAGGGAATATCCTGAGCAGAGTGAGGAGCTTGAGTGGAGTCAGAATCAGCATGTGTGAAAGGCACGGGTGCAAGAGCTTGACATCTGAGAGCTTCAGCTTCAGCTTGTAGCCTTTCAGCTTCTAACCTTGCATTTTCAATTTCTGCAGCCTCTTGACGTGCAGCTTCTTCTGCTTGTTCTTTCTTTCTTCAACAACCTCCAGTAGCTTTTCTCTAAGCTGTTGTTCATGCAGAGCCACTCTTCTGTTGAACCGCTGCCTAGCAGCCTCAATCCTCTGATCCCTTTCCGCAGTGAGAAGACTCGTCATAAAAGGAACTTGAGCAATTATCCAATCACTCAGACGATTCCATTCTTCAGCAACAGAGTCAGAATTCTCACTCAGGTCAGTGTGACCTTGCACATTGCGAATCATCAGTGATGCTTCATGATTAAAGACACTGATGCACTCAAGAAGAGAATTTGGCTTGAGGTAGGTATAGGGAACGATGGAAAGATTGGTTTCAGGAGAAGTGGGGTGGTTGCTGCTATTGGCCTCAGAAACACCTTGAGGAGAACCAACATCTAAGGTTTGGAAATTTGAGGTATGGGGCTCAAGGTTTGGCTCAGAGGTTTCAACCTGAGGGATTGGTGATCTAACTGGGGAAGGGTTAGATACTGAGTCTTCTGG
The DNA here is from genome assembly GCF_012489685.1 of Lotus japonicus. NCBI lineage: Eukaryota > Viridiplantae > Streptophyta > Magnoliopsida > Fabales > Fabaceae > Lotus > Lotus japonicus. The sequence goes on along the minus strand of NC_080043.1, from coordinate 35,575,501 downwards.
TTCTGGTTGAATGGGTTGAGCTGAAGGGTCTACTTCATTCAGAGGGTCAACTTGGATAGGATGATCTGGGTCAACTAGACGTTCTGGTCTAGGTCCAGGGTATCTCCTTGGGCTAGGTACTGTGTGGTAGTACTCTGGAATGGCAGACTCTTTCTCCTTCGCAATTTGAACAAATTTGCGAACAAATTCAGAGTTATTGGAGGGTGAGGAGTCAGCAACATTGGTGGGAAAAGATACAGAGGGACAGGGTGTTATGGATTCTGTATCAGTGGTTCTGCGAACAGGACGTTCTGATGCTCTAGGGACAGAGTGATCAGAAGTTCTGGGTTCAGGTTCAGATTGTTCAAGGATGATGGGTTCAGAGGTTTGTGGGTTGTATTGTATGGTTATGGGTGAGGTAGGTTCAGAGGGTCTTGAAGTTTCAAGCATGTTCCAAAGAGGTGCTTCTTGTTGGGAAGGTTGGAAAAATGAAGACCTAGGTGAATTGGGTGGAAAAGTGGGTTGGTCAGCTGGTTGAGACTCTGGAATAGGAGCGAGTTGGGTGGTGGTGCGGTTAAGGAGAGCAGAGATGGGGAGTTGTTGGTCAATCTGCAAGTGTACAGAATCTACCCGGTTTTAAATATCGAACCACAGGGATTGTGAGTGACTTAATTCAGTTTAAGCTTTGAGTTTGAAGGTTGGTTTTATTGAATAAGAGATATGTTGAAGCAGTAATTAGGAAAAAGGAAAATAAAAAGACAATTCAGAAAATAACATGCTTAGGGTTCTTGTTCAACTAGTCAATCTAAGCACATCATTCTATGCACATGTTCTCATGGATCTCTCCTTGATGATATAGCCTAGTTACTCACTTATTGATTCCTCACATAAGCAATTCTCTCATACTAAAAGCTAAGCCCAGTTCCTTGTGTACTTAGTCATTTATATGAGGTTTTAGATCATGCAATTTCTGGTCATCAAACCCCAACCCTTCCTCTATTCCTAGTAGCAAGAATAGAAGGGGTAATCCCAAATCGGTTCCCTAATCTATAACAAACTTCCGTTCTGATTATAGAATAGTATAAAGCAAGCATGCATACAAGCTTAGATTGAAATTTAGAAAATGGGATTCAAGGGAAGAAGAAGAACATGTGGGAAAGAACTTAAGATTATAACTTAAACATGAAAAGTCTTACATGAAAACCAAAGCATAAGAAGAGAAATTTCATGCTTGGCTAAGAACCTGAATTACAAGCTTGGAAGCCCTCTCACACTCTCCTAGATGCTCCTCTACCTCTGAGTTTATGTAAAAATGAAAGTAGTATCCAAAATCCCCAAAAGAAAATGACTAAATCCTATTTATAGGCAAAAATCACGAGTTTGGGCTGTTCTGGGCGCTCAGGCGCCAATTCAGAGCGCCTGAGCGCTAATTTCATGCTGAAAAAGTGCCTCTGGAAGGTAATTGGCGCCTAGGCGCCAATTCAGAGCGCCTGAGCGACAATTCAGAGCGCCTAGGCGCCAGTTCCAATTTCTGGAACAGGGCAATTGGTGCCTAGGCGCCGATGGAGCATGCCCAGGCGCTCAGACTCGCTGGAAAGTCCCTTGATCTTCATTTTAACTCCTCTTTATGCCTCTTTAAGCCTCCCTTCAATTCACCAAGCTTCTTGACCTTCCTTCTTCTTCAGTTTCAGACCTGATTACCCTCATCAAAGCTCAAGGAAAAATATCAAGAATACCAACCATTTAATTGCACAAGGGACTCAAAACTAATAGCAATTAACAAAAGACTCAAAACTAAACTAAAATGCAACTAAAGTATTAAATAACTACATAATTACTAAACTAATGTAAATGCACAAATAAAAGTAAAAATGCATGAGAATGCATGAAACACTACATGAGCCATAAGAAAAAGACTCAAAACCTACAAGGAAAAACCCTAAAAACATCATATAAACCCGGGTCATCAGGAGTGCATCAAGTGAATTTAACTCATCATCAGAATCTATAATAGCAGACTTACTTGATGATCGCATGGCAGACCGAGTAACTCTGGCAGAAGTCTCCATTCTGATAACTGCAGCAGCTGGTTCCACATGGGTTGGCTTCTCCACAATCCTCACTTTCTTCTTTGTCTTCTTTGGAGGAGGATGAGCATCATCATTATCACCATCAGATGGAGCATCTGGCTTGGTGGTTTCCTCGTGCTTCCTCTTAGGCTTGTCAGCCTTCTTCTTCTTCTGAGCAGTGTCAGAGGGATCAGACTCTTCAGGGGATTCCTCCAAAATGATTTTTCTCTGAGTCTTCTTCTTCTTTGGAGGAGAGTCAAACTCTGGAGCTGGTGGCAGGTCTCTGAAGAACTCATCCACATCTATCTCATACCCTTGTCTCCTCAAATCATCAATGTAGCACAGAATTGCAGTCGGATCATCTGCTTGAGACCACAGAGGGAAGTCATCCAGAGGGATTCTTCTTTGTCTCACTTCATCAGAAGTGTCTTCATGAAAAGGAGCAACCTTTGTCTTGATTAACCCCATCTTCTTCAAGGATGTAAAGGTGAAGACATCATTGGCAATGGTTGACAGATCCTCTGTGCATCCTGCCTTAATCATATCTTCTATGAATTTGCTCTCAATGAATAGATCTGAAAGCAGTCTGCCAAAAGGGATGTACTTGATAGCAGACTTCAGAGAGGCAGTGGTTCTGGATTTCCTGATGCACTCTTTGAGGTAAGAGAACAGGAAGAAGGGAAGGCCGATCTTCTGATGATCCTGAATGAAGAACAACATCACTTTTTGACAAAAGTTGATGTAGCTGGTGAGCTTCCCTTTGGCCGCTGATTAATGCAATGAAGTAGAATCTTGTGCCATATCCTCAGCTTTGGATGAAGATCCACTACCTTGTAGTCACTTTTACCAGGCTTATATGTTGTGTATAGAGCCTTGTTGGTTTCTTCCTTTGTCCTGGGTTTCACCTTTGATTCCGACAATTGAAATTTGTACCCAGTGCCAGTATATGCACCCAGAAGATCAAGAATCGACTTTTCTGTGATTATGATTCTTCTGCCAGCGATGTAAGAGACCACCTGTGTGTCATCACAATCGGCGTGTTTCCAGAATTCCTTGACCAATTTGACATAAACTGGACCTCGAAGCCTGTTAAAGTACTCTTCCCAACCTTGAACACGAACTTCAGGGCGAAGATCATATCCATTAGCGGCTATGTTGTCCAGGTCAAATCTCCATTCAGTAAGAACCTGGAGTTATTCAGGAGCATAGACACAATGCACGGCACAACCCCGTTCTGCAATAGGAATCATCTTCCCTTGAGTTTGAACTCGAGCTTCTGGTTGATTTCTTTGATTAGTAGAAGCAGATTGCCCTGTAATTTGACCTACTTCCATAACTGGAAATCTGGTTCCTTCAGCAGTTTCTCCTCTGTTGGATTTCACCATTTTGAAGCGGTTGAAGGCTTTGGGTAGAAAGGAAAAGAATGAATAGAGAGAGAGAGAGAGATCGTGGGAAATAATGATTTGAAAATCGAAGAGAGAGAGAGTGAATCCGGAAGTGATGGAGAACGTGTGTGTATAGTGGGTTTTGGAAAATAACCGTTGTTGATCAAAAAGCAAAGTAAAATCAACGGTTAAAAATTAAAGACATTATAGCAACAGTTAATACACATATCACACACAGGAGAGAAGCACATCAACACTCATTACAACAGACTGTCACACGGGCACAAGGAACTATGTATCATAATTACTGACACACGTTTACTGTCTCAGCTTCAGAGTCAGCACCAATGGGTATTTATCCTCTGATAGAGTTATCTTCTGAACTAGACATCTTCTGATAAAGAAGCATCATAGTCAAAGGTTCTGATCCATCTTCATGCTGGACAAAAGTCCATATTCAGATTTTTCAGAATGAAATTAAATCTATCCTCTGCTAAGGGCTTTGTAAAGATATCTGCCCATTGATGGTCAGTATCAACAAACTTCAGAAGAAGTACGCCCTTCTGTACATAATCTCGAATGAAATGATACTTTACCTCAATGTGTTTTGCCCTTGAGTGTAAGATAGGATTCTTACTCAATGAGATTGCAGCAGTGTTATCACAATAGATTGGGATATTGCTCTCAAGGATTTGATAATCCTCCAACTGATGTTTCATCCAGAGCATCTGAGTGTTGCATATTGCTGCTGAGATATATTCTGCCTCTGCAGTAGATAGTGCAATGGTTGATTGCCTCTTGCTTGCCCATGAGACTAAATTGCTTCTCAGAAATTGACAATTTCCAGAAGTGCTTTTTCTCTCTGTTCTATCTCCAGCATAATCAACATCACAATAACCTGAAAGCTTATACTCTGATGTTTTCTTATACATCAAGCCAAGGTTAGTGGTGCCTTTCAGATATCTCAGGATCCTCTTAACAATTGTTAAGTGGGTTTCCCTCGGATCTGATTGGAAACGAGCACATAAATGAACACTAAACAATATATCTGGCCTAGATGCAGTCAAGTATAGAAGTGATCCTATCATACCACGATAGAGCTTCTGACAAACTTTACTACTTGCATCTTCTTTCTCCAGAATGCATGTAGGATGCATTGGAGTCTTGGCAATTGTAGATTCCAGCATGTTGAACTTCTTCAGAAGTTCTTTAGTGTATTTACTCTGATGGATATATGTTCCTTCTGGTGTTTGATCAACTTGTATTCCCAGAAAGTACTTGAATTCTCCCATCATACTCATCTCAAATTCAGCCTGCATCATCTTAGAAAATTCTTTGCATAGAGATTGATTAGCATAGCCAAATATAATATCATCAACATAAATTTGCACAATTAATATATCATCTTTGTAAGTTTTGCAAAAGAAAGTTGTATCTACTTTACCCCTTACAAACTTATTTTCCAGAAGGAATGAGCTGAGTCTCTCATACCATGCTCTGGGAGCTTGCTTCAGACCATAGAGAGATTTCTTCAACTTGAAAACATGGTCTGGGTTCTTCTCATCTTCAAAACCTGGGGGTTGATGAACGTAGACTTCCTCTGATATGTATCCATTTAGGAAGGCACTCTTAACATCCATCTGATGAAGAATTATGTTGTGATTCACTTAGAAAGAGATCAGCAGTCTGATTGTTTCTAGTCTTGCTACTGGAGCAAATGTTTCAGTGTAGTCTATTCCTTCCTGCTGACTGTAGCCTTGAGCAACTAACCTTGCCTTGTTTCTGACGACATCACCTTTCTCATTCAACTTGTTTCTGAACACCCATTTGGTTCCAATCACATGAACACTCTGAGGTTTCTTCACTAGGCTCCAAACGTCATTCTTGGAGAATTGATTCAATTCTTCTTCCATAGCCAGAATCCAGTCCTTGTCCTGAAGAGCTTCATCAATTGACTTGGGTTCAATTAAGGACACTAATCCTTTCAGACTAAGTAAGGTCCCTTCAGAGGGTCTGAAGGCTGATCTAGTTCTGATTGGTTCATCTTTGTTGCCCAGAATCAATTCCTTAGGATGAGCCGCATTGATTCTGCTCTTCTTCTGAGATTGTGAATCAGAGGGACCAGCTTCTTCTGGTTCATCTTCCTCTGGCTCAACTTCTTCTGGAGCTTCATCTTTGTCAGAAACATTTATGCTTAAATCTGCAAACTTCTCAACTAGCTTTGACTGATCAGAGTCAAGCTTATTATCAAATCTAACATGAATAGATTCTTCAATTATTTTAGCATCAGTATTATAGAATCTAAAACCTTTAGATCGATCAGAGTAACCAAGTAATAAGCATTTAGAAGATTTAGCATCAAACTTATGCAATCTATCCTAAGTGTTAAGAACATAACAAACACAACCAAAAGGATGAAAATAAGAAATGTTGGGTTTTATATTCTTCCACAATTCATAAGGATTCTTATTCAGAATTGGTCTCACAGAGATTCTGTTCTGAATGTGACACGCTGTGTTTACTGCCTCTGCCCAAAAGTGCTTGGCCATGCCAGTTTCTTGGAGCATGGTTCTAGCCATCTCCTGAAGAGTTCTATTCTTCCTCTTAACAACACCATTTTGTTGAGGAGTTCTAGGACAAGATAAATCATGTGCAATTCCATAGGAATCAAACAGACTCTCAAACTTTTCATTCTCAAACTCTCCACCATGGTCACTTCTGACACGCACAATCCTACAAGCCTTCTCGTTTTGCACTTGGGCTATGAAGGTAGAGAACACAACATGAGACTCATCCTTGCGGGTTAGAAATTTTACCCATGTCCAACAGCTATAGTCGTCAACAATGACCATCCCATATCTCTTGCCACCTATAGACTCAGTTTTCACTGGTCCAAACAGGTCGATATGCAGAAGTTCCAACGGCCTTGAGGTTGATACAACATTCTTTGCCTTGAAAGAGACTTTTGTGAATTTGCCTTTCTGACATGCTTCACAAAGAGCGTCTGAAGAGAACTTCAGAGTGGGTAAGCCCCTGACAAGGTTGAGCTTACTCAGCTGAGAAATCTTTCTCATACTGGCATGCCCTAACCGTCTATGCCATACCCATTGCTCTTCATTAACAGACAGAAGGCACTTCACATTCTGAGCCTCCAACTCAGATAATCTGATCTTGTAAATGTTGTTCTTCCTCTTGCTGTTAAACAGAACAGAGCCATCAATCTGACTTACAGCCTGGCAGGACTTTTGATTGAAGATAACATCATAACCCTTGTCAGCTAATTGACTTATAGACAATAAGTTATGAGTTAAGTCGTCTACCAATAAAACATTGTCAATGCATTGACTACTATCTACACAAATAGTACCAGTACAACCAATTTTACCCTTTTCGTTGCCACCAAAGCCAACTTCGCCTCCAGGCTTAAGTTTTAGCTCTTGGAACATACGCCTTTCTCCCGTCATGTGACGCGAGCATCCACTGTCCAGATACCATGATTGGTGTTTCAGTGGAGCTATCAAGGATATCTGCAACATAGATAATCTTATCCTTAGGTACCCACTTTTTGGGTCCTCTCTTGTTAGTTACCCCAGAGGTTCTGATCACCTTGGGTTTCTCAACATGGTAATGTAAAGGAATTTTTGCATGATATTTAGACATGGAGAAGGATCCCTTTTTGAGAGGGGGTTTAGCAACTTCAGCAGGTAAAGGGTCAGGCAATACAGTACCAGAGGGAACAAAGCATTCATATAAAGATTTAGCTTTAGGCATAGGAGGCTCATTTCTAATTGGTTTAGAATAGCCAATGCCATGCATTCCATTTCTGCTTACGCCATAGATCATTGAAGCCATTAAGGTTATGTCTACGCTTTTAGCCAGGAATCTTTGAAAGGATTTTTCATATTTAGATTCATGCTTTCTATCAGAGGCATCACAGGCAATAACTTCTTCTAACTTAGCAATTTGGTTCTTAAGCACAGAGTTAGAATTCACTAAAGCATGGTTATCATTTTTCAAATCAGAAATAATTTTCTCATGTTCAGAAGGAGTCTTAGAAGCAGCAGATAAGTCCTTTTTCAACTTTTTATGCTTAGACAATAAAGAGTTATACTTATCCATAATATCAGACAAAGCATGTTTCAGTTCAGAGGTTGAGAAAGAAGCGAATACCTCATTTTCATCGTCTGAGTTAGGATCTTCTTCTGATGCTGAGTCAGAGTCAGCTACATCCTTTGACTCTGCTCCTTTGTCTTTGACAATAGCCATGAGTCCTTGAACTTCACCATCAGAGTCAACATCCTCTGACTCTGATTCGTCAAAAGTCACCATCAGACTTTTCTTTGTCTTGAAGTGCTTCTTTGGTCTCTTGTCCTTTTTCAGTTTTGGACAGTCACTCTTGTAGTGCCCTTATTCTTTGCACTCAAAGCATGTGACTTCCTTAATTGAGGACTTCTTCTGGCCTGAGGATTCAGACTTTCCTTTGGCCTTTCTAGAGCCCTTGTACTTGCTCTGCTTGTGCTTCTAGATACGGTTGAGCCTTTTTGAAATCAGAGTCAGCTCATCTTCATCAGAATCTTCTGATGCTTCTTCAGATTCTTCTGCTTCAGCTTGGAGAGCTTTTGACTTCTCAGATTTAGCCTTCTCAGATTTGGATTTCAAGGCTATAGATTTCTTCCTCAAATCTTGCATCTCCTTGCGCTTCAGCTCATGACATTTCAGTATGCTGATGAGTTCTTCTAAACTCATACGCTCAATATCTCTTGTAAGCTCTATTAAAGTCACTAAAGGCATCCAGCTTTCAGGAAGACTTATGATGACCCTTATGACATGATCTTTTGTAGTGTAGCTTTTGTTGAGAGGTCTTATTCCAGCTACCAGCAACTGAAATCTGGAAAACATGTCCTCTAAAGACTCGTTGGGCTCCATGATGAAGGACTCGTACTTCTGGATCAAAGACAACACCTTTGATTCTTTCACTTTCTTGTTTCCTTCATGAGACATCTTCAGGGATTCAAAGATGCCCTTGGCAAACTCACGATCTGTAATCTTCTGGTACTCTTCATAGGAAATGGCACTCAGAAGAATAGCTCTAGCTTTGTGGTGCTGTGAGTAAAGCTTCTTTTGTTCAGCAGTCATCTCTGATCTAGAGATCTTCTTGCTTTCTTCATCAACTGGACGCTCATAGCCATCCACAATAATATCCCGGAGATCTGCATCGAAGCCCAGAAAGAAACTTTCAATTCTATCTTTCCAATATTCGAACCTTTGACCGTCGAACACGGGGGGCTTTGCATTGTAACCATCTTTTTGCGTTTCACTGGTGGTAGCCATTTGTATTTCACACCGGCCCGGATCACTGAACACTGTTAGGTGTGGTAATCAGAACTTGCGCTCTGATACCAATTGAAGGTATGAAAAACGGTAAAAAGGGGGGTTTGAATAACGTTTTCAGAATAAAACTTCCACCTTAAAGATTTTAACAAATCTTTCGAGAACAAAGTGCTTAAGATAAGAGATAGAAAAGCACACAAGGATTTTATCCTGGTTCACTTGATGAATTACTCAAGCTAATCCAGTCCACCCGTTAAGGTGATTTCTTCCTTCTTAGAATGAAGGCAATCCACTAATCAGGTACTTGTTACAACTGCACTTGAAACCTACAAGTGACTAACAATACACTGACTTAGCTCACACTAAGATTCACTCTCTTAGTCTTCTCTAGGATCCGATCAACCTTGATCTCCTAAAGGTAACTAAACAACTGTTTTAAGAAAGAATTTTTACAAAGAAATTGCTTCTGAAAAGCTAATGGTAAACACAATGAATTCAAGATGAAAGAATGCTTAGAAAGTTTGTATATAGCTTGCGCGTGTGAGATTCTTCCAACCGCATCTTTCAATCTTCAGCCTCTATTTATACTCCAAGGATTAGGGTTTGAACGCTGCATGGGAATGCTACCGTTGGAGGGCAGTTCTGGAAATTCCAGCTTCTGTTGTGGCTGAGAATGATAGGTAGGTCGTCAGGATAGTACATTTGCTTTTGTACTTTGGATAGTGACTTGACCTTTAACCTAGTAGACTTCTGATCAGAGGAATGCTTCATGTTGGAACTTGTGAAGCTCGTTGATCAGAGTCAGAGGGAAGCATGGATCCTCTGACCGTTGTACCTTCTGAATCTGAATTCAGCGGGAAGTACTTGGTCTTCAGAGCCATCTTGCTTCTGGACTTCAGAGTCTCCACTTTTCAGCTTCTGGATCTTCAGAGTCTTCTACACCATCAGAACATCTGAACCTTCAGAGTGTCTGGGTTGTCAGAACGTCTGGATCTTCAGAACTTCAAGTGACTGAGTCCATATCAGAGCTTGTTTGACTTCAGATCTTCTGAAGCTTTTCTACTGTTCAGAGTGAACATAGAGATTGCGAAAGCGTTGCTTGGGACACTCTTTTAGCATAGTGCTTCTGATTTGTGTAAAATTGAATTGAGGTTAGAGCCTGTAAATAGCACACTCAGAAAAACACGTTAGAGTACCATAATTGTTCATACTAAAATGTTAACTTGTAATCATCAAAACATAGAGTTGTACTACTCGATCAAAACTTGATCTTACACGGAGATGCCTCCAAACATGGCCTTCATAGGATTAAATGGAGTAAGTTGTCCTGTAGTAAAGTGGATGGTGGGCTTGGTTTTAGGGATTCTAAAGCTTTCAATACAACGCTTGTGGCGAAAAACTGGCGGCGTCTATATCGCAACCCAGAACTATTGTTGTCAAGGGTGTACAAGGTTGTGCACTATCCAAAGTGTTCTTTGTGGGAGGCGAAAAAAGGCAGTAGTCCAAGCTATACTTGGTCTAGCTTGTTTCAGTCACGTTGGCTTTTGGATGATGAGGTTCGTTGGCAAGTTTGGAGTGGTGTAGCCATCGATATTACTGATGAGCGATGGCTTCCACTAGGTTGCCCACTCATTTACAGAGAGGATTTGGCAAATGATCTGGGTGTCAAGACGGTATCAAACCTCCTCCGACCAGGACATAACCAATGGGACCGTGAACTGATGAATTTTCTCTTTTGGCCAACTACGACTAATTGTATTTTGCAGCTGCCTATCCCTCAGGTACAGCAGGATGATCTCTTGTACTGGCCCCATGTATCCAATGGTGAGTATGATACCAAGTATGGGTACGTCGTGGCTCGAGCAAGGGCAGATAGAAGTTCTCCTTCTTCATCATCTACTCACGAGCTCCCCTCAAGTTTCTGGAAACAGTTGTGGAAGGCCCCTGCAATTCAGCGTTGTATTGAGCTAGTGTGGAGAGGCTGCCTGAAAATTCTTCCGGTGCGGGAGGTGCTACGGGCGAGAGGGATGGATGTAGATGTGCTATGTCCCTGGTGTAAGGTGCAGCCGAAGTCGATATCTCATGTTCTTCTCCACTATCTGGTTGTCCAACGTTGGTGGTTTGCGTCGGATTTGGGTTTGCGGTTGACAGAGGAGGATGAGTTCCATGAGTTCTCACAGAAGCTGGTTGGTAGTCATGATCCACAAGTTGTTGCGGCCTTCTGTACCTTTTGCTACGTTATTTGGGAGGCCAGGAATGATCTTCTATTCAATGGGGTGGAGACGCGGGTGGAGAGGCTGCTGCAACGTGCGCATGCACTTCGACCACCGAAGGACGAGCAAAGGAGTGGGGGGAACATCAGACCTCTTGCGAGAAGCTGGCAACGACCAACTCAAGGCATCACAAAGTTCAATTTCGATGCAACATGGTTGCTAATGGTGGATCGGGTTTTGGCTGTGTGGCTCTGAATTTCCATGGCGAAGTGATGGCGTTGGCGACATCTCCGGGAGTGGTGGCTCTCTCTCCGCTGTTAGCTGAGGCAGCAGCGTTCCGGTGGGCAATCAATCTCGTTGTGGAGCTTGGCTTCCGTCGTGTAGCTTTGGAAACCGATTGTTTGGTTCTGTTCCAAAATTGGCAGAAAAATGCAGCAGGGTGTTCCTATTTGTTTTCAGTCATTATGGATTGTAGGGACTTAGTTCCACTTTTTGATTCGTTTGAGCTTTGTTTTGTTAAGCGTACTGGCAATAAGGTAGCAGACTTTTTGGCTACCCGTTCGGAGAATTTGGGCCATTCCGTTTAGATTGATGAGTGGACTGGGCGAGACCCCAGGGTCCCTCGCCCCAGGAGCACCAGCTTAGGGCGACGAGCGGAACAGGGACTTGGGCCTCCTCCCAGAGGCCCAACCGACCCATTAGGAAGTGTTAGAGGCGCCAAGCCCAACTCCACATCTATAAATAGGGGATGAATACCAATTGTAAGGGACTCTTGGCTCATTTGAGAAATAAAAAGATTGAAATTCAGTTACTTTCTCTCTCTAAAGCGGTTACGCTTACATTCTCTCTAGGAATCTCACATCACGTTCCTTAAACTCTAAGTACTATACCTCATCTCAATGTTCATCGATAGAATATTTGGCGCCGTCTGTGGGGACCGGTAGATTACGATTCTCGGACTACGTGGATTGTGATTTGGCTGAAAGAAGTTCGATTTTCCGTGCAATTCTCTTTGGTTTCTTGATTTTCGGTTAAATTCTTGATTCGCTAGTGACACTTGATGGAAGCACAACATCGACGAAGTAAAAGAAGGATGAAACACGAGCGTGATTCGCGCCGCGCGTATGGAAGGCGGCGCGGTGAGGAAGCGGAATCCTCAGTCTCCTTATTGGAACCTTCAGGAGAAGAACCGCCATCACCTCAGCCGTTGGACGCTCACAAGGATTGGAGGTGGCTGATTCGTGACGTCAATAGTCGCCTGAAGCAGCAGGACACAGAGGTCCGAAGGGCGAATACAGCAGCAGAGCTTTGGACATTGCAGAGGAAATGCTATTGGAAATCCTCGAGGGAGTGGAGGAATTCGTCTCCAAAAGGAAAGCTGGCGTGCTTGGACAGATCGTGCGAAGCAGAGAATCTCCGGGAACCACGAGCGACGCGAATGAGCGGCAAACCGGGAGGTGAATGGTGCGCCTATCACCAGGCCATGGGCCGCATCACAGAGGAATGTCGCACGTTGCAGCGCGAGGTGAGAAAGCTGATAGCGGCAGGAGAACCTATTAAAACACAGGGCGGTAATGCTTTGATACCTAAAGGAGTAAACACGATAGCTGGAGGGTTTGGAGGAGGAGGAGTCACAAGTGCAGCTAGAAAGCGCTACGCCAGGGCGGTGAACGCAGTCAAGGAGGTTCCTTTCGGCTTTTCACACCCAGACATTACCTTTTCATCCGATGACTTCTTCGGTGTAAAGCCGCATCTGGACGATCCGATTGTAATCCTCCTTCGCGTCAACCAACTCAATGTACAACGAGTACTTTTGGATCAAGGGAGTTCAGTGGACATCATTTACGGCGGAGTGTTTGATCGGCTCGGTTTGAATGAAGGAGACTTCACTCCTTATGCAGGGACTTTGGTGGGATTTGCGGGCGAGCAAGTATGGGTGAGAGGCGTCCTTGACCTTGACACCGCATTTGGCGAGCGAGAGAACGCTAGGACGCTGAAGGTGAGATACTTAATCCTAGGAGCGGAGGGACCTTACAACATGATAATTGGCAGAAACACCTTAAACCGACTGTGCGCCGTGATCTCGACGACACATTTGGCGGTTAAATATCCTTTGCCAAATGGACGAATTGGGAGAGTTGCTGTGGACCCGAAGACTGCAAGGGAGTGCTACTGCAACGCGGTAGATCGGTACGGGAAAAGGAGCGCCTCGGTAGGACACCGATGCAACGAGGTCGAGGCGCCGGAAGAAAACCAAGATACAAGGGGCGAAGGGCGAGTCAACAGGCCCACGCCAATCGAGGAAACCAAGGCACTGAAATTTGGCGAGAAAATGCTCAAAATAGGGACCAGACTGACTGACCCGGACTTGGGCGAGAATTTGGATCTTTTTGCTCGGAGTCACAAGGACATGCCAGGAATAGACCCGGACTTCATTTGCCACAGGCTGGCGCTGAATCCAGAAATTAAACCAGTGACCCAGACACACCGACGAATGGGCGATGAAAAGGAGAAAGCAATCCAACAAGAGGTAAACAAATTACTGGCGGCAGACTTTATCCGGGAAATTAAGTATCCTACCTGGCTGGCGAATGTGGTGATGGTAAAGAAGGCGAATGGGAAATGGCGAATGTGTGTGGACTACACAGACCTGAACAAGGCATGTCCAAAAGATTCTTACCCATTACCAAGCATAGACAAGTTAGTGGATGCGCGTCCGGAAATGAGCTGCTGAGTCTGATGGATGCCTATTTGGGATATCACCAAATCAAGATGCACCCGTCGGATGAAGATAAAACGACCTTTATGACCACCAGGGTAAACTACTATTATCAGACCATGCCCTTCGGACTGAAGAATGCGGGGGCGACGTATCAGTGGTTGATGGATAGGGTATTTGAGGGCCAAGTAGGAAGGAACATGGAGGTATACGTTGATGATATGATCGTAAAGTCAGTTTTGGGATCAAGCCATCACGAGGATTTAACAGAAGCTTTCGGCAAGCTCCGAAAGCATAACATGAGGCTCAATCCGGAAAAGTGTTCTTTTGGTATACAGGGCGGGAAGTTCTTAGGCTTCATGATTACGTCGAGAGGAATTGAGATCAATCCAGATAAGTGTAAGGCGTTCCAGGAAATGAAAGGCCCAAGTAGTGTGAAGGAGGTGCAGCGCCTGACGGGGCGGATTGCGGCCCTATCCAGGTTTCTCCCTCATTCGGGCGACAAATCGGCCCCGTTCTTCAAATACCTCAAGAAGAACGCGACATTTGAATGGAGTTCAGAGTGCGAAGAAGCCTTTAACCGCCTTAAAGAGATGTTGTCCGCACCGCCTGTTCTATCGAAGCTTGTCCAGGGTTTTCCTTTGCACTTGTATTTTTCCGCCAGCGATCGTGCGATCAGCTCAGTAATCCTCCAGGAGGTAGATGGAGAACAAAAAATAGTTTACTTTGTAAGCCATACACTTCAAGGGGCGGAAATCAAGTATCAAAAGATAAAGAAGGCAGCGCTCGCCGTCCTCGTTACCGCCAGACGCTTAAGACCTTACTTTCAAAGCTTTCAAGTAAAAATAAGGACTGATCTTCCTCTGAGACAGGTGTTGCAGAAGCCAGATTTGTCAGGAAGACTCGTCGCGTGGTCGATTGAGTTATCGGAATACGGTTTGCAATATGACAAAAGGGGGAAGGTCGGTGCACAGACTTTAGCTGATTTTGTGGTGGAGTTAACGCCCGAAGACGGTGAAAAGGTGATCACGCAATGGACGTTGTTTGTGGATGGGTCATCGAACGACAACGGAAGTGGAGCAGGGGTCACGCTACAAGGGCCTAGGGAGTTGGTATTAGAGCAGTCCCTCAGATTCCAGTTTAAAGCCAGCAATAATCAGGCAGAATATGAAGCTCTGATCGCAGGTCTGAAGCTAGCAATTGAGGTGCAAATCGACAGTTTGGTGGTTAGAACGGACTCGCTGCTAGTGGCAAACCAAGGAACCAGCCTTGATAAAATATCTGGAGCGCGTACGGCTATTGATGGGTCGATTGCAAGAGGTCGTAGTTGAGTTCGTGCCAAGGGCGCAGAATCAAAGGGCGGATGCCCTAGCAAAATTGGCAAGGACTCAGAAGCCTGGAAATAATCGAAGTGTGATCCAAGAGACGCTCGCCAGTCCTAGCATAGAAGGAGAGTTGGTAGCCTCAGTTGACCGCCAAGAAACTTGGATGGACCCCATTGTAGATATCTTGGCGGGAGAGCCTAGTGAGGTAGTGAAGTACTCAAAGGAACAAAGGAGAGAAGTGGGACACTACACGTTACTCGATGGGATACTCTTTCGACGAGGATTTAGTTCGCCCTTCCTGAGGTGTCTTCCACCTGGGAAGTATGAGGTTGTTATGGCAGAGGTTCACGGGGGGGTTTGCGCTAGCCACATCGGAATAAGGTCTCTGTTAAGCAAAGTCCTCAGAGCGGGTTTTTACTGGCCCACGATAAGAAAAGACTGTGCAGAATTCGTGAAGAAATGCGAAAAGTGTCAAGTATTTGCAGACTTGCCCAGGGCCCCACCGAAACAATTGGCCACAATCAGCTCCCCATGACCCTTCGCCATGTGGGGAGTTGACCTCGTCGGGTCACAAATGAAGTTCATCCTCATAGCGGTGGACTACTTCACCAAATGGGTGGAAGCCCAACCCCTCGCAAGCATTACTCCAGCCAAGATCGTAGGTTTCTACTGGAAAAGAATCGTATGCCGGTTCGGGGTACCAAGGGCGATCGTTTCAGACAATGGGACGTCGTTTGCAAGTAACCAAACAAGAGAATTTTGCGAAGAGATGGGTATTCAGAGAAGGTTCTCTTTAGTGGAACATCCTCAAACTAACGGGCAAGCAGAGTCAGCAAATAAGGTAATCTTGCAGGGTTTGAAGCGCCGGCTCTCGGAGGCGAAGGGAGCCTGGTTGGACGAACTCCTGGTTGTAATCTAGTCCTACAACACAACGCAGCACTCAACCACTGGGGAAACTCCATTCAGGATGGCCTATGGGGCGGACGTTATGTTGCCCGTAGAAATAGACAACAGTTATTGGCGAACAGCACCGCGGTTTGAGGGCGAGAATTCTTCCAACATGGCGGTGGAGTTAGATTTGTTGTCGGAAACACACGATGAGGCTCACATCAGAGAGGATGCGATGAAGCAGCGAGCTACGGCAAAGTACGACTCGAAAGTACGTCCGAGGGCGATGCAGAAGGGGGACCTGGTGCTTAAGAAACGAACCGGGAACACTGGAAACAAGTTGAGTCCAATCTAGGAAGGACCCTACAGAATTTTGAAGGCCTTAGGAAAAGGGGCTTATCACCTGGAGAGCTTAGACGGAAGGCGAGTGCCGCGTTCCTGGAACGCGGCGAACCTGAAATACTATTACAGCTAAAGGATTGACAGGGAGCTGGCTTCGGCGCGAGGATGATCAGCTGGGCACGTCTCGCGAAGATTGAAGGGTTAAAAACAAAGAAGCATATTCTTGTTCTCCATTTCGGGAGTTTGTTGGCCAAAGCGCCTAAAATAGTAAAAACAAAGACACGTTCTTGTTCTCCATCTTGGGAGTTTGTTGACTATCACGTCTGATTGAAAATACAAAAATTGTATCCAGCAATTTCAATCACAATGAATTGCGGCGAGAGCTAGGTGGGAAAAATTCCCTAAAGATGGTGATCCCAACACGACCTTGATGTCTGGGGATCGCTCCGGAAAAGCCGACGCAGCTCGCCGTCACTCGTTGACGACGTGTGCGGATAAGCTTTTTATCCTAAAAAACTCCCCGAAATATGGGCGAGCGAACCTAACTAGGCATAAGTCTGGGTAAACCTATATGGCCATTGGGTCCCTAGCAGCAATAAGTCCTCGACAAGACAAAATTGGCGAGGCTGCACCTGCTCTTACGGGAAATATGGTGTGGACAAAGCCTCGGTTCAAAAACGGAGCAAAAGTCCTAGTTAAACAAGGCACACCATCAATGTCGTCAGACGTAATTCAGGAACAAAGGAACTATGGAGGGTGCGAGAGAGAAAAACTCTAAAAAGCGCTAAAACAAGCATAAAACATAAAGAAGTAAAGCTGAATCGATTAACTTGAAAGTAAAATACAAACAAAAAGTTTAAACGAAGTAAAGAGGTACTAAGCGTTACAATAACTCGAAATAGGTTAACATTATATCTTTTTCTCTTATTCCACAGCGTCTCCAAGGTCAACGCAAGCAACTTCCGGCGGATCTTCTGGACCCACCATTCCGGTGGGGGTAACCTTCTTGAAAGCCCCCAGGAGGTCAAGGTTAATAGTAGGATGGAGGCGCTTGACTTGAGCCTTGGAAATTAGGAAGCCGCGGATACGCTCATTAGCCGCCGCGTGAGCAGCCTCCTTCCTTATCTTCTTCTCCAAGGCGATGGCCTGGGCATCCTTCTCAGCCAAGAGTTTGCATTTCGATTCCAAATCCGACCGGGCCTCAGCAAGTATCTTACCTTTTTCCGCCAGTCTTTCGAGCAAATCAGCAATCTCCTTGTCCTTAGCAGCAAGGGTTTCCTCCTAAGAAGTAATGATGGCCTCCTTGGTGCCAAGGTCCTTACGGAGCTCCTCGATCTGGACTTCAAGCTTCCTCTCTTTCTCGTCCGCCGCTATCTGTGCAAGCTTCGCTTCCGCGAGTTTCTTCTGCATCTTCTTTGTCCTATCCACCTCAGATGCCAACAGGTTGGACAAATTGGAGCAGGTCTTGTTGGCTTGAAGGTTGATAGAATGCAGTTTTTCCACCTCCTGGCGAAGCCCTGCAATTCCGGTGAGGGGCCGAGCCTTCCAAACCACTTGGGCGAACAAACAACCGGCACGGAGAAGATTCGACACAGCTTCTTGGGCAACGTCCTGCGGGTTTTGGCTGGGAACTTCCCTCAATTTTTCAAGATAAGGGTGAGAAAGCAAGAAGGAAAAAGGGTCGGTGGAAGGGCTGCTGGAAGGGTCCTTTGGGCGGTCCGAGGAAAGATTTTCTTCCCCACCACCAACCCTAGGAGAGCTAGGGGCTGATGAACCATGAGTAGTCTGGACGGGCGGAGGAGACGGAGGGCGGACAGAGGACGGTGGCTGCTGGCCCGCCGTTGAAGTTAGGGGACGAGATGTACCCACGGCTGGGGAAGCGATCACCTCGCCGTGCTGATCGGGCGCCAAGGAATCGTGTGCGCTATCCAGGACAATGGGGTCGGGCGCGATGGACCCATCGCCCGAGACAGTCAAAGGTGCAACTAGAGAGCTTAGCTCGCCTAGCTTCCTCTTCTTGGGAGAACCATCGCCCACCGGCGAGCTTCGCCTTTTCTCTCCAACCTGGACCGGAGAGGGCGCCTTAACGTTCCCGCAGAGAAAGGCCTCCAGCAGATCGACCGTAGAGAACTTCATACTTCCTGAAAAGCAAAAAGGGAAAATCATCAGAAACGAAGAGATTCGGAGGAAGGTGTGAAGAAGACGGTAAAAGGGGAAACCTAATCGAGGGAACAACTTGGAGCCCGGAGGAGCGCCAAGTAGTTCAGCGCAACTAAAAAGGGGAAGCTGGGATAAGACCCCAATGGCGAAATTTTCTCTAGAAGAGGAAGACGTTTTGGGAGAATCGGATATGGGTCTGGGACACTGTGTCCAATAAAATGGAAAAAGGGCTCTCCCTTCCTTCTGTGTGAATGACGAGGGGTAAGCAGGGTGGACGACGACCCGGAAGTACCGGCGGGCCAAGTAAGATTCGGAACCAACCTGATAAGGGATAAATCGTTCTCGACCCAGCCGGGGCACCAGAACGACCCAACCGTGGGTCCCCAGGGATCGAGAATCTGCTTCAAAGAAAAAATAAAAGAAGGCAGGAGAAGGCGCCACATCAACACTACGGCAGAGAATTTCAAAGCACCTCAGATAGGTCTAGGAACGAGGGTGAAGTTGGCAAGGAGAAACGTTGATATCGCACAGCACTTGGGTAAGAAAGGGTGAGAAGGGGAGTTTAACGCCAAGATCAAGAAACAAGTATTCATATACAAAGAAGAAGTGGGAGTACTTTGGGTCATTGAAGACGCGGTGTTGCCAAGGGCGGTCTTACCCTCGGCATCCGGTGGTACGAAGAAGGTCCTCCAATAACGGGGAACAGCAAAGCCCACCAGCCCTGCGGGCAAGGTCAGCGATAGAGCCGCTGGTAGAAAGCTCTGATGGTTGGTCAAGGATCCCTTGTTCAGGAGCTTCCGAGATGGGGGAAGGGAGAGTGGCAAAGGTTTCCAAGCGATGAGCTTTGATTTCCTCCGTAGAAGAAAGGGCCCCAACAGAGGGCATCGTAAAAATGGAATAAGAAAGAGGGGATGAAAAACTAACCAAGAAGGGACTGTGAGAAGAGGAGCAAGAAGGGTCGGAGCTTTGAGTTCGCAAGATCGGCGAAAGGAACCAGTATGAGAGCCAGGGACGAATATGGGAACAGTTGACAGTAAGTGATGAATGATGGAAAGAGGAAGAATTTAAAGGCTAGGTAGAATAGCAGTTGGGAATCGTGCCTCGACATGGCAAGATAAAATGATTACTCGAGGGAGTGTGACGCGGATTTCGGGAAGTGGGAACAACGCGTTAAGCGGAAGGTTACAACGGCTGAAGCTCATTGGTTCAAAATCAAATTGACAGGTTCAATTGTGATTTGAAGGGGCATTTCGGGAATAACAGTTGAGGTTCTGCAGATTCATTGACCTTTGCATTGTTTCAGGACATTACATGTGGTGTACACGCGTCAAGACATCGTGGACTCCGGCGGCCACAACTAAAATCAAGGCGAGGGAACCAAGCGTCATCGCCGCAAGCCCGCTTGTGGACTTGAGCCGCCAGGGGAACGTGGAAAGACATTCAAAATGTTAATTTTAAAGCTTTAATTACCAAGCCATGTTGGCCACTGTTCTTCATTATTAAACCCTAAGTTTTAGCATTAATTAGCTTCTCATGGCCGTCGCCTTAGTTTTTTACTTAAAGACACACTTAGCTCTCATGCTTCGAGCTCGGTGTCTTGTGGACTTGTGGACTGGGCGAGACCCCAAGGTTCCTCGCCCAGGAGCACCAGCTTAGGGCGACGAGCGGACCAGGGACTTGGGCCTCCTCTCAGAGGCTCAACTGACCCATTAGGAAGGGTTAGAGGCGCCAAGCCCAACTCCACATCTATAAATAGGGAATGAATACCAATTGTAAGGGACTCTTGGCTCATTTGATAAATAACAAGATTGAAATTCAGTTACTTTCTCTCTCTAAAGTGGTTACGCTCTCATTCTCTCTAGGAATCTCACATCACGTTCCTTACACTCTAAGTATTATACCTCATCTCAATGTTCATGGATAGAACAATGAGGTCCCTCCGATAGTGGAGTCTTTGATTCGCGATGATGTAACGACTTCTTACTATCTTTCAAAAAAAAATTAAAAAAATCTCATATTTATCTATATTTTCTCAGTAACTCTACCGAAATGAAAACATGGCGTTTGCTATTAGGGTTTTAAGGAGAGTGGGAAAGAGATTTGAGTAGTTTCCAGTTTCTCAGCAGCATTCCTTCTTCTGCAAACATGCAAATTTGAATTCAAATAATCCCCTTCTCCTGAAACTAGTTCAGGTCCCCAATTCACGCATCAAAACGACACTGGATCAGGAAATACCTTCCCTTCAAAGCTCACAACTATCCTGGGATTCGCTTGTTACATCTCTCACCCCTTCTTCTTCTCATAAAGCTCGCCTGGTACTATTTTTCTCAACTCTCGGTTTTCACTTTTTGGGGTATGAATGAATTGCTTAAAAACAGTACTAATTGGTTTAGTTCAATACGAATAAAAATAAGTAGACGGGTTTAACATTTGCAAGTATTAATTTGCTAAATTGTAACCAAATGGAGTTTCTTAATGGTAACTAACTTAACTGTGCCAATAAACATTGTGGTGAATTTTATGTACAATGTGGTTTCAGCTTGTTGATAGTACCCGTTTGGGTCCCCATTGGATAGCTCAAGTGGTAGGAATTGAGGGATATACGGGTTGGATAGGAGAGGTCCAGGGATCGATTCCTGGCGAATACAATTTATCTTTTCGATGTACAAAAAAAAAGATAGTACCCGTTTGGATGTAAACCAAAGAGCACTTATTTAAGAGTTTTTATTGAATTTTCTAGTGGATAAGTTCCAATAATCCCAAAGAGCACTTATTTAAGAGTTTTTATTGAATTTTCTAGTGGATAAGTTCCAATAATCCCGTATCCAAACAAGCTCTTATCACCATCAGGAGTTATACTTCTTCTTGGGCTGCCTGCCTCTATAGTTTGTTTCATAACAGAGCAGCAGAGCATTATAGTCTTTTTTTAATTCTTATGAAGAAAAAGGGGAAAAGAGTTTTGTTGTTGTTGCTGTTGCTTGATGCCTATAGAGATTGTGATAATCAATGCACTTACATATTATTTTTAACTGGTCAGGTTTTGGAATGGATTTTGGAGAAAATGGTGAAAGAGAATGTAAAAGACCATAGTCTCTTCTCTGAGCTCATCTTGCTATGTGGAAAGCTGAAGAATGTGCCACTAGGAATGCGCGTGTTTACTTCTATGGAGACTATTGGAGTTAAACCCTCGTCCTTGGTTTTTAATTCCCTTATTAGTGCTTGCTTGTCTTCCAATGACATTGTTACAGCATATAGTCTATTTGAGATCATGGAGAGTTCAGAACGTTATAAGCCCGATTTTCACACCTATAATATCTTCATTTCATTTTCTCCAAGTCAGGGAATGTTGATGAGATGTTAGCTTGGTACTCGGCTGAGAAGGCTGCTGGACTTGGTCCTTCTCTTCAAATTTTTGAATCCCTTATATTAGGCTGTGTTAATTCGCGAAACTTTGAGATTGCTGATCAAATTTTTGAAGAAATGATGGTTTCTGAAATCATACCTAGTGTATCCATACTGGAAAGTATGCTTAAAGGGCATTGCAAACAAAAGAGTTTGGGTCGAGCTGAGGAGTTCTTTAGGTTTGTGATTGATAGGTTCAAGCATGTCTACTTAGAAGAAAGGGTCTACTCTCTACTCTAGAAGAAAGGGGCTACTCTAGAAGAAGGGGTTCTAATGTGAAGTGAATTAGATTGGGGACCTAGGATGTAATTAGTATTAGTTGGTTAAATAAACAGTTGTTGCCAGCTGTAGGTTGTTAGAAGCAGTTAGCAAAATTTTGTAGTATAAATAGGGGATAGCTTGTTGGTGAAGTCATTCGGGAAATTAGAGTTAGTTCTGGTTGTGGAACCAGTTGAGATCGTGGGATCTCAAGGGAAAACCCTAATCTCCATTGTTCTTCCCCAAATCATCTCAGATTCTTTGTATTTCTTAGATTCCAGATCAATTTGCTATTGATCTTCTACGTTGTAATCTCTCTGTTTTATCAATAATAATCAGAGGAAAATTACCAGTTCTATCAGTGCTAGATACCAGGTGGGAAGTCAACGAAACCATGGCTGATATGTTAGTAGCATTGTATCTTGAACAAGGGCATGTGGAAAAGATGGAGGAGCTACTCGAAACTATGACAAAGTTGTGTCCATCAGTCAAAACTTGTGTGCTCTGACGAATCCATTGTGGGATTGTGAGGATGTATGCCATGTTAGATAGGTTGGATGATGTAGAGTTTGCTGTGGGCAGAATGCCGAAACAAGGGTCGGCTATTATTCCCTCAATTCCAAAATGTAAATTGTTTTAAAATTTGTACTATATTCCAAAATATAAGTTGTTTTGTAAAATCAATGCATTTTTTTCTCTCTTTCTTTCTTATATACTCTCATTTAATATTATATCTCTTAAATACCACCTTCAGTTTTCAGTTTTCACCTATCACAACTCTCACTATCCACTCAACCAATAATGACTTTTCTCTCTCCTTAGTATAACACAACTTTAAATAGGGATATTTCAATCAAAATATTTATCAAATGATGAGTTCTTAAACAATATGTACAACCTAAAACAATCTATATTTTGGAACGGAGGAGTAACAAATTGTTGTCACGTGAGAAAAGCCCATGGCCAAACACTTCTGCCACAACTTTGCCACTATTTCCCAAATGTGTGATACGTGAGCATGGCCTATTGTAATACGCCACGGTTTTCCAACTTTGGCCACACTTTGTTGACAAATGTTGGTTGAATAAAGAAATTTAAAACTTTATGTAAAAATATTTAGTTGACCTTTACTATTTTATATAAGGCTTAATAGCTCTTTTGATCCCTCACTTATCACGGTTTTGCACTTTTGGTCCCCAATAAAATAATTATTACTTTTGGTCCTCCACATTGCTTATTTATTTGCAAAAATGATCCCTATTTGAACTAAAACCGCAAAAGTGTGTAAATGTGAGGGACTATTTTTGCTAATTTTTTCCTAGAGAGACTAAAAGTGCAAAATTGTGATAAGTGAGGACCAAAAGAGCTATTAAGCCTTTATATAATTTAAAACATTTATGTCATGAATCATGATTATGATTTGAGGATGAATCATCTTGAAGATAAGGGAATGATGCATGCTAGGCAGAAACTTCCATTAACGAGGGTTGGGGTAGCTTGTAGGCACTTGTTGGACTGACTACAAGGTCCAAGGCAAAGAAGGCTAGATATTCACTACATTCATATATAGTCTCTTTGCCAATTCTACCTATTTTTGAGTATACAAAGGACATGGTACTCTTAGGGTTCTTGATAGCTTCTTATGTGTTTTTTCATTTAGGGATTTATTTGGTTGTTTTAAACTTGTATTACGGCTGATAGGCTTAGGGTTGAACCTTTGTACTCATGGTTCACAATGTTAAGAGGAGTGAATAGTCTTGAGAGTAGGTATCTATTGGACATGGGCTTGGCCCATTTAGGTGGTGTATGGTTGAGTTTTGTCCTCACCTTTGTACAGGAAATGCACACTTAGTCAAGTGCCAAAAATAAGGTTTTGGTAAACAGAGTTTTCGGATGGCGAAGAAGACTCAAATGAAGCCCACGAAAAATATCAAACTTCCTCTCTCATCTTTACTCCACCGTCTTCAAGCTCTCCTCTTCGACTCGGACGTAGGTTAAGCTTCACCGGAAGGTTCTCCATCGCCTAATAGCGTTAAGCGCCCAAACAACAGGTAGCAAACGGAAATGTTTAACTCCACAAAATCACTTCACATAAAGGAAAAACATGTTATTCAAATTTAAATCCATGACATGATAGATAAGCTAACAACTTAATTCAAGATAGATGACAACACACCCAACAACATAGAATCAAATGAAATATCAACAAAACTCAATGTTAGTGTCCTATAGTGCAACTGTATGCTACTACCAAGATGGATCGATCAAGAACGTCTCTCAAGATGGAACAATCACGTGAGACAACACCACCTCATTGCCACTTCAAGTAATTCAAAACATTCTGAAGAATAGGGCAATCTCATGGGACAAATAACCATCTCATTGCCACTTCAAGTGATCCAAAACATTTTGAAGAATGGGACAATCTCATGGGAAATTAATCATCTCATTGCCACTTCAAGTAATCCAAAACATTCCGAAGAATTGGACAATCTCATGGGACAAATTATCATCTCATTTCCACTTCAAGTCTCAAGCCCTACATGCCCAAGTTAGCCAACAAAATATCGTGACCTCTATAGTCACTCAATCAACAATTTTCAAATTCAATAATCAAGTTAGGATAACCACATGTTGCTCCAAATTTCGGCAAGCATAAGTCTTATTAGATATAAGAACTCACCAAACCAACATTAACGACAAGGAGATTCACATAGGATTTTCATCAAGCAAGTTATTGAACAATTCATGTCATATACACAATAAGGTGATCAATTAAACCAGCTGTATTCTTCAAAAATTCAGCAACATAAGAAGAGTTTAAAGCATGCATATACTCCTTCCAAGGTTCTAGAATAAAAAAGCCCCGATTAAAAATCCCTAAAACTCAAAATTGTGCTTTCTCCAAAATTGATTCCATACAACTCAAATTAAAGGTTATATGAGCGATAAATGTGAAGACCCTTAGCATGCATCAAGCTCTAACACAATTAGACACCTAAAAATTGCTAACTTTGGGTATTTTCAACTTTTTCATGCATCAACTATCAAACTATATCGATCAAAGACCACATTTTGACCGTCGAAATATACTCCCAAGCCTATCAACTCAAAGCTTGGGCCCAAGACTAACCTCAACTCAAGAAAACACAAGAGAAAGTGTTGAAGAAAAAGATGATAAAGCGGTTTGAGAAGCTCTTGACAACCTCCAAGCACTTCACCTTCAAGCTCCAAGGATTCACTCTCAAGATCAACAAGAACCAAGAAGAAATAATGTTTTTTTTTTCTCTCTTCCTCTCTCTACTCCATGGCCAAGACAAGAAAATGGGAAGGGAATAGTACTTTTTCTCTTTAAATAGAGAAGAAGGGAAAAAAAGATGAGTGGGTGCGAGTATTTTCATATTGTTGTTCACTCATTTAAGCTAAGTATCCCTCCATAAAAGGTTGATACTTGCCCCGGATTCACAAAAGTGAGAAAATATTTTGGAAGCAGTTTGCTCCAAAATCTGACGGAGAACTGATTAAGATAATCTTCTCCGATGAGAAAACTTCCTTCGCGGAAAAGATTCCTTGCGGAAAAAGGGTCAAGACTAAGCGGACTGAAATTCCGCAAGGATCCCGGACACTCTTATCTGTGGCCCGAAATTCTCTAAAGTCTCTACGGAGGTTAAATAATTCTCCTTCAGGGTTCCGAAAGCAAACCCTAGCAATATTACAGCCGAAAGTTCCGGAATTGCACGCACATCCACAAACAATACCCTGACGGGTCTTATTCCCGCTCCGATTTTGAATCAGGGCTTAATAAGTGTTCTAGCAGTGGGAAATCACTTTTCGTGTAATCCGAATCGTAGTCGGGGATGAATATGACTCGGACCAGCATTCGAAGTGACTATAATTATATATATATAATATATATATATAATATTTTAATGTTAATTCTCATTTAAATAATTTTCATGATTCGCAATTAAATTTAAGTCAAGAAAATAATATAAAAAATAGTAGAATATAAACACTTAACTAATTAATATATGAAAATTAAATAAATAAACTAGTTATTTATTTCAGGGTCTTACATTCCCTAATTCCACATAAATTTTGAAAGCATTTCTCTCATAGTATGAAACCATATTGGGCATGAGTAGATATTTTCTCGAGACTAGCACAAAGTTACATATCAACATAAAGATGGGGAATTTGTAAGCCTTGAAGCTAATTTCGCGAATGCATTGATGAACAAACTCACAATCAACCAGTTAATTCCAATCAGACAATTAAAATACATTACAAACAAAATTTCGTAATGCAAATAAAGGAGTGAAAACAACGAGAGAGCACCTTAGTCATGATATAGGTTGTATTCCGTTAAGGTTTGTTGCGGTGGTCGAGGTCTTTGTGGTGATCGCGAAATTGGTGCTTTTTTAATAGGCAAATGTTAGTTGTTAGAAATGTTAGTAAATTAGTCCCTCCTCCGGGTTCGAACCCGGGACCCTTCACCCTCACCCCACCCATCCCTTATATCCCTACCTCTTACCACTTGAGCTATCATTCGGGGACTCGCAGAATTGGTGTTACCGACCAAAATATTGGAGCAATGACGAAGTTGTCGAAAATCGTTGTGGTGTTGCTGAATGATTGAATCTTGTACTTCATAGACAGATGAAGGAGTTCGCAAATGGCTTCAATTCAATCCTCAGGCAACTGCATGCAGTAAGGTTACGATCGACGAAGGCGAAGTGAGTGACAATAAAGATGAGCTTCCACCGTTGAAGAAGAGACTAAGGTAGATTAGGATTCTGAATTTGAATTGAATTTTTTAATTTAAATTGGGATTAGATTTGTAGATTAGGGTGTCCAAATATTTATTGGAATTATGTTTTGGAATAAAAAATTTAATTTAATAATTCATTTTCATTTTTGGTAAATAAATAAATACAAAGGTATAATTAAAGGAAAATGCGGAGACGAAACTGCGAGAAGTCAAACGATGACAAAAGGCATGAGATGACACCGAAAACCAAAATCGATTCCTAACACAGCGGATTCACACCTTTGAGGTGGGCTTCTGACAAGGCAGGTTGACCCATTTTGTCAACCCTAATGAAAAATGCACTCCAAAACCCTGACACCCTCAAGTATAAAAGTCGGCAAAAAGTGACAGAGCAAAATATTCCGGAATCTAGCGCCTGCAGAAAAGAAGATTCTAAAACGAAGCCGAAGGAGAAGCATTTGCATTTCTCTGTGCGAGAAAATGTCGAACGAGATTCAATTCTTCCAACTCAACACCGGAGCCAAGATCCCTTCCGTCGGCTTGGGAACCTGGCAGTCCGATCCCGGCGTCGTCGGTCAAGCTGTCGCTGCTGCTATCAAGGTTTCTCATTCATTCTGTTTGCATTTCTCTATATGTTGTTTTAGGACTACAATTTGAAATTCGATATAGTGATCTTTGATTAATGAAATTTGATGCAGATTGGTTACCGTCACATTGACTGCGCTCAAATCTATGGCAATGAGAAGGAGGTAATTTTCACTATTAGTTGATTGATAGTATTGACTATTGAGTTCATTTCGTGTCGTGGTATATCGATTTGAATAGCTGTTTGATGTAAACGATTAAGATGTGTTTGTTTTAATGTTTAGTAATGTTAGGTTTTGGTATTATCAAATTTGAGAGAACGAATTTATGTTTGAAAATGGTATTGTAAAAACAAGTTTAAAAAATGGCTTTTGTTTATATGAAAAGATAGAATTACTTTTGATGTAAGTCACTTGTAAGCTTTTACTCTATGGAAAAAAGGTATTCAAACACGAATTTTGTTAAACAAAATTAATTTTAACATCAAAATGTAATTATTTTCAATAGTAGTCGCCGATCAAAGAACTCTAAAAGTGATATTTGATAATTTCATGTGCCCTTTTCCATCGCAGATTGGCTCTGTATTGAAGAAGCTATTTGAGGATGGTGTAGTGAAGCGTGAGGATTTGTGGATTACGTCTAAACTCTGGTTTGTTCTAGATTCTAGAATAATTAGTTTGGTTTCCAAATTTGAGCTAACTTAATGATGCTTGTAGATTCATGGATTTGATTTCAAACCCAATGATTAAATATGATATGCAGGAATACTGATCATGCCCCAGAAGATGTACCGCTAGCATTGGACAGGACTTTGAAGGACTTGCAGCTTGATTATGTTGACTTGTATCTTGTATGTAAACATCACTCAATCTCCAGATATTCTCTTAAATTGTTTAGTATTAAATGCTTATGCATCGTCGATGTTTTTACTACATTTTTGTCCTGGTTGAAACCAGATGATTATTTAGTCTAGCTTTAATTTGTTTAAAATTTGGATTAGAGATGTGAGAGTTCTGAAATATGGATTTCTAAGCAATAGCCTTTTGATGTGGTCTTCTAATTATGAAGTTATAGGTAATTAAGCCATCCTTTACTGCAGGTAAAATAATTTGATAGCCAGGACTTGTGGTTATCAGACTGCATATTGGTTTGGGAAATGCTGTGTATTTTCCTAAACTGTCCTTCCAAAATAATTGGGAGCTAGTTGTTAAACTATGTTTATCCTCCAGATGTATCTTTAGTCCAGGGAAACTAATTCTACACATCCTGCTTATGCTGCATTGTTTAGGGGCTTCCATTTTATTATGTTATCTTTCCAATGTATGAAAGATTCATGTCATCTAATGATTTCAGAATTTGGTGGGTTAAAATTTAATTTATTTATGACATGCTCAATTGTAAACTGATGATTCTGCCTTTTCAGATCCACTGGCCTGCTCCAATGAAGAAAGGATCACAGGGCTTTAAGCCTGAAAATCTTGTACAACCTAACATACCTGCCACCTGGAAGGCAATGGAAGCACTCTATGACTCTGGCAAGGCACGAGCTATCGGTGTCAGTAATTTCTCCTCCAAGAAGCTGGGGGATTTGCTGGAGGTTGCTCGGATTCCTCCTGCGGTCAATCAGGTGGAGTGTCATCCATCATGGCAGCAGGACAAACTGCGTGATTTCTGCAAATCCAAAGGTGTCCACCTCTCTGTAAGTTCACAGATATCGGATGATCTTTATTTTGATTCTGCATTGTAGTTGCTATTTTTACAAGGGCTTCCTGTTATTTTGACACAAGCCATTATTTTTGTTATCAGAATTTTTTGAAGTTTAATTTGTTTTTTTTTTCATAAGCTTTATGTATAAATTGTGATATTTTAATTGCATTTGTTTAGGGATATTCACCTCTGGGTTCCCCTGGAACAACCTGGCTTAAAAGTGATGTCCTCAACCATCCAGTTATAAATGTGATTGCGGAGAAACTAGGCAAGACTCCTGCTCAGGTAGCACTTCGCTGGGGACTGCAAAAGGGCAATAGTGTGCTTCCCAAAAGTACAAATGAAGCAAGGATAAAACAAAATTTTGATGTTTTTGACTGGACTATACCTGAGGACTTGTTAGCTAAATTTTCTGAGATTGAACAAGTAAGTATTTGGTGGTTTCCCTCAGTGCTTCTAGTTTTGAGACATGATCATTTTAACTAAATTTATATTTTGCTCTACCTGTGAAGTTGTAAAGCTTAAAGAAATCATTAGGAAACCCTTCCATCAATCAACTATATATATGACTAGATTTTAGACATCTTGCAAAACCCCTACTTATTATGATGTTGAAGATCTACTTAAGGAAACATAGTCCAGTTTTATGACAGTGGTTTTCATTGCAGGCTAGATTACTCAGGGGTGCCTCATTTGTCCATGAAACTTATGGGGGCTACAGATCTCTTGAGGAATTTTGGGATGGTGAAATCTGAGCGGACTGGAGCTGATTTGGCAAGTGGATGATGAACTGTGGTGTAAGAGAAAGCCTTCTTGTCTTTGGGTTATACAGTTCTTGGAAACCATTTTCTCTCTCACCTCAATTCCACTCACTTTCTCTTATTTCTCTCTTATTTTTCTATCACAGACACTTATATGTCACGCTTTTCTCTCTTTTCTTCTTATATTACTTAGGTGGAGTTGGATTTCATATGCCATGATAATTTTTTTCCAGTGAACTATAGACTCCAATTTTGTCAGCAAAACCTGGATGTTGCTACTTGCTACATTTTCGACTCATTAAATATTAAATTTTCTCATATAAATAACTTTCACATCATGCTGATAGAACTGGACCTGAAGTTTGGGAATATCAGAATTCAGAATGAGAAATCTAATTATTTTGTTAAGTATATTCCTTTAACTCTGGGTCAATATCTGTCCAGGGTCAAGTAGAGTTAAGAATGGTGCACAATGATGCCTTCCTATTTTACCAACCTTGGTCTAAGTTCAGGATTTCATCAGGCACAAATGCATCACGACATGCTCATAAAACTGCATTTCCTACCTATAATGGTCATAATGAGTTTGATAATACCTTCTCAACAATGCTCCTTTGCAAGTTGTTACGAATTCTATAGTCTATCGCTGTTACAAAAAAACTGTTAGTATTTTTTTGATGGCATCAAAGTATAGAGCCCTCGTTGGAACATCCATTTGAACATGTTAGGACAGCTTTTCAAATACTTAGGCAACATCAATTTACCATAAAATGAGGAAATGTCTTTGGGTGGGGGCGTAAGGAGTTGGAATATCTTGGTCAAATTGTTACACCTTCAAGTGGATCAAGGAGAAGTCGAGGCTATGCTTGATTGGCCCTCCTACTAATTTTCTTTTTTTGAATTTTGTGGTTTCTTAGGCCTTAGAGGTTATTACAAGAAAAATGTTAAAACACTTCAAATTAATGAACCAGCAATAAGTGAACTCTTTGACAAAAAACAATAGGTCTCAATTACCATGAATCATGATGAATTGATGATTGAGTTCACCTAAAACTTGGCCTAAAGAGTATTATTGACATGAAACTTACTATTCAGATCATTTTAGAGTCTTAAAACCCCCTTGTGTTGGTGTATTTCTTGCACATACGTGCATAGATTGAAAGCTACCAATTAGAGATTTAACAAACACAAGATGCACAGGGTCCGAAATGGACACTTACACATGCAATGATCAGCATGTCCATTTTGGCCAAGCCAAAATTTACCTAGTCTTTCATCACTGAAACCGGTGTCTGCTATAGGAATTCTTTCTCAACAAGGTCGACCTAAAATATGCTTGCAATTATCCAAGCTATACAAATATGAAGTCCAAATTTACTGTGCCACAAGTTGTACATATTTGATTCAGTGATCACTATCACAGTTCAAAGGAAAGCATCCATTTATTGTGAGAGAATTACTAATGGAGACATTTTACATTTCTCAGCACATAGGCCATCATACAAGAAAGTTGAAAGCATTACATGTACATTGCCATTGTGCTTTTGTTGATTTTTCATTTTTCGCATATGAACAATAGGGAAAGATGAATTTTGAGTTTCCCCCTAATACAATGATCTGCGTCACACTAATGCATCCCTAACCAAGAACATGATCATATGATGATTGCACTAAGATCACATATATGGCCAAGATAAAGTGATTAAGCACATCAGTAGTTGACTGTTGATTTAATTGCATCCAATATCTGCATCAAATGATTGACAGAAGCTCGTATTAGTCGAGACCGCATTTCACCATTTCATATATAAAACATTTTAACAGAATGAAGATAAACAAGTTACCTTATTCTTGGTTGGCATGTAGAAGGGTTCAAAAACCAGAGGAAAAGGAGTGTCTAGACCGCAAACTCTTGCAACAGGGGCCTCTAGCTGTACCACAAAACAGAAAGACAGGCTTGAGACATGTCCTGGTTGAACTTGGCTAATCTTCAAGGCATATATATAACCATTTCCTTGAAGTTTGCTTCAAATAAAAAGTATGCACAGTTTTACACCTTAAAGAAACACCCAAGCCTTTATAAATTTGGTTTTTAGGTCCAATTGTTCCTTTTCATCTCGAGTGAAGTGTTCTTCCTTGCTCTCCAGTTTGGGTGTGGTGAATTTTGAGATTTTACATGTTTGTGAGAATGCTAATGAAGATGAACATAGCCCTATTGTTGAGAGTAGAATTTGATTGACGAAAAATATGTGATGATAGTATTCTTTTGGAATTGACTTACACTAGGATATATATCCCTATCTTCTCACATGCAAATATGTGATGACAAGTTAAAATTTTCTCATGATATTATCAAAGATATATTTGGCTATTTAGGATATAGGGGCAGAGTGTGGTGGAAATAGCAATAAAAAATTGTCTCCAAGCTTGTCGGAAATTATATCATGTTGGCCTAAAAAATTTGTACATGGAGTTATGAACTAAAGGTTGGAGCATACCCTTGAGAAGCAGCGCTCAACAATGGAAGCCGAGATTTCAGCACCAAAACCTCCAGTTATAGGAGCTTCATGACTAACCTACACAGTAAATTGAATGCATCAAGCAAGGAAACACCAACCAAATTACAGTATTACAATAAACAATTTACTTACAAGCAGTCTTCCTGTCTTCTTAACTGAGGCCTCCACTGTTTCCTTATCCCAAGGAATTAGTGTCTTCAGATCTATCAATTCACAAGAAATTCCCTCCTGCAGAATCTCATAACAAAATTACAATTCAATAGATATAAAAATCTGGATTTCTAGATAAGAATCAAATTCCTCAAATGCAGGTTATAAGTTATCATAGAAATAGGAAATTAATAATGTCAAACTTTCTTTTACAGAAATATTAAGCCTCTGTTCTGAAGTAAATGCATAAATTATAAATTGAGATTAAGTAGTGTAAAGTTGTCAAGTCATTAGAAAATAAGATAACCTGTGAATGAGATCCTCTTGTTTTAGTTAGATTCCCTACATATTGTTTTTTTTTAATACATCGGAAAAGAATCCCTACATATTGTTGTGCTCTAATGAATAAGATCAAGTACAAGTATAATGAAATATAATATTTTTCTCAATACAAACCATATCTTCTACTAGCTAGTTTTCTGCGTGCATTGACAGACATTCTGGGTTCATAGGATGGAAACGATGATTCTTATATTTGATTGAATTAAAAATAGCTAAGATGATGATTCCAATCCAAGCCAAAATGCTCAAATCACAATTCTATCCTTAACAAGATGGACTGGTGATTCTGTGCAAGGTGGAACAACAGTACGTAATTTATTTTCCTGCTTACTCTGAGTGTAACTGAAAAATATAGAATAACCCCATTCCAAAATTGACATTGTACTGAGCTGCATTAGGCAACAATTTCACTTTGACATGTGTTAACGGACAATGATTCGTAGACATCTACATAGCACATACATTCAAGAGACACCCGGAGTAAGAAAGAAAGAGAAGAGAGAGAAGTAATAAATGTGTTATATGATAGATATGTGATAAGAAGAGAGATCGAGAGAAAAATAGGGTGTCTACTCTGTTTGAGTATCTAAGTATCATTATTGTGCATTCATTTACATGACATAAACTAATGGGCTCATTTTTTTTTGCCTATTTTCTCTTATTTTTTAATAGTTCAGGATTCCTAAATATATAGGATAATTATAATTCGTGAGTATATTGATTTACATCACAAATTATTAGGCATATGTACATAATTTAAATGTGAAAAATTATTTTCTCGTTTATGCTATTTAATCACAATTTCTTATCCTACTTTATCCTAATTTATCAATCTGCGTACTGAACCAGTTTCCCTTCCATATCTAATGCAATCAGGAAAAGGGTGAATAATCATCAAACTCCAACCTCAATCATTTCGTGTGTCCTTAGATTTTAGGTTGTATCACTATCAAGAGAAATCCTCCAGCGTTTGCCCACCATAATCAAAAGTAAACACAAATATGGTGTAGAAATGCAGACTATGTTCTAAGCGCTTTCACTTGCAATGCAACAGCCACTTACTTTTTCAGCATCAGCGCAAGCTTGTTCCATTATAGATAATTGGGCTCCCCATCCAACAAGTGTAATATCAGATCCTTGCCGAACCACCTGAGCACAAATTTTAATATTCATCAGAGTAAGCGTTTTAGAGGATAATCTGTCAATAATCTTATGTAGAACTTCTTTTCCTTCTTCCATTTAGTTTGACTTGTGGTGTACCTCGGCCTCAGACAAAGGCAACATGTAATCATCCTCTGGTACTTCTTCAACAGCCAAACGGTAAAGCCACTGAAACCGAGAATCGCACAATTTAAGTTCCAAAAGTCACATACTATAAATATGTACACACAATCCATTAAGGTTATTCTAATAGAATACAACCTTTGGCTCAAAAAATACAACAGGATTTGGATCTCGTATACTAGATAGCAACAATCCTTTTGCTTGCTGCGGACTGCGAGGGATAACCACCTATACAAGAAACTCTATTCAGGCAGTTGAAAAAAAAGTATCAATTATGTAAAAAATTATAAAGTGAGAAATTTAGTTTTCCTGCAAGCAATGTGAGATATACAATAATTTTCATGATATCCCAAGGTGCACAAAGAATTAGCCAAATCTATGTGCATTGTTCCAAGTAAACTACACCCAGTAGGTATATGCAAGTCACTGGTCATGAATTTGACTGCTTCCATGTTTATAGGAAGGAACCCCATGGAAACTTATATCCATGTACATAACTCAGTAGAATATATCCATTTCATTAGCGTGAAATCCGTGACTTCAATTACCCCTATTCAAACCTGTTTTCACTACAAAGATAACAACCAACCAGAGCCTTTTCCTACCACGCAATCAGATAAATGGATAAAACAACACCATATTGCCTAGTTATGAATCAAATCTCATGATAGAATGGCTTGACCTAAGTTTTCCTCAATCTTTCTCTATCTAATTATTTGACTATATGTGCAGACCCCTTTTGTTCACCTGATAATATTCTTAATCGCATGAGTGAACTATTTTGGCTGGAATTAGATTCTTGACGCATAGTACTAGACATTTTATAATTTCAATAGTCTATAGAACTGTCAAACACCGCATTTTTGCAAGTGGCCTTTATTGTTCGAGAGAAGGGACAATAACAGTATAGTAAAAAAAAATAAGGTTCTAGTTAATAGACTGAAGTCAGAATGAAAGCACCATACCTTGATACCAGGAACATGGCAGAAGAAAGCCTCAGGGGATTGAGAGTGGTAATGCCCACCATGGCCCACGGCTCCATAAGGGGCTCTAATTGTTAAGCCTATACAAATGTGTAAAAG
Organism: Lotus japonicus; assembly: GCF_012489685.1. Taxonomy (NCBI): domain Eukaryota; kingdom Viridiplantae; phylum Streptophyta; class Magnoliopsida; order Fabales; family Fabaceae; genus Lotus; species Lotus japonicus. The sequence continues at coordinate 35,540,229 of NC_080043.1, read as the reverse complement.
TTTTTAACGCAACAAGTGAAAATAGAGATAAGCCAGTAACTATAACACTAAACCAGTAAAAGAAATTTACCACCACAATTAAATTGGTTTCCACTCCGATATCTGAATTTAGCAGCTTCATTGACAATCTGGAAACAAAAATTGGTCAATTACTGATCAAAAGATGCTTTGACTAAACCAAGCCATGTGAAGGGAGCATGCCTGGTCAAAAGCAGGAAAAATGTAGTCTGCAAACTGGATTTCTGCTATGGCGCGATTACCCTGCCATGAAAAATACATAAAGAGCTTAAACTCAGATATATGAAACCATATTAATCATATCAGACTGTAGTAAGGATTGATGGAAAAACTGGAAGTGAACTTTTTAACCTCTTAGACTCACCATGGCTGCTAGACCAATGCCAAAGCCAATGATACCCTGTCAGTAGCATTTCAGTATACAATTTTCAAGATAATGGTTAGGGAATAGTAATTACAGGAATAGATAGAAAGAAATTTAGCAAAAAAAAAAAAACCAGAAATTCAGTAAACCGGCCAATCAAATTATTAGGGTACAATTGCAGGGGAAGATTACACCAAACCATGCTCTAGAAAATGATCTTCTCTATTTATTTTTCCCCGGCCCTTTTTGCATACAAAAGTATTTTTTCATCTTTTGTTCCATTGCTAGGATTTTCTTGTGGCTTGTGAAATTTTAGAATGGTGTTTCCACACTTCTTAAATATATAAATTTACAAGGGGAAATGGGAAGAGAAGAGGAAGAAAATAGGGAGTGCAGAGGCATCATGAAAAACATAATTAAGTACCTGCTCACAGAGAGGAGTATTGAGAACCCTATTTTTCCCAAATCGATCTGCTAATCCAGTCGTGCAACGGAAGACCCCACCAAAGCTTACATCCTCTCCGAAAACATAAGCACTAGGATGAAGTGCAAGAGAAGATAAGGATGCATGCAGAATGTTTATGTTGACAAATATAGAATCAAATAAGCCACAGATGTAGTTTGGCTGTTTCAAACAGTGAAATTTGAAAATAAAAAACGACTTAAAACATTGCAACTTACAAAATTTTAAATTAGGACATGTAACAGAGACACTTGATATCAATCTCAGATTGGTGGTCTACCAATTGAACTCATATTAAAAGAAGCATGCCAAAGCTGAGATATATAATATATGATGAAAACTGGAACAGTTTTTGTCCATTCAGGTGCTCAAATATAAAGCTTCAAATAGCAACCTTAGTTGCAATTCCAATCTCGAAATAAAGGAGTTGAGACTTAGGATTTACAAGCAACTATTTTTAATCCTCCCAATTCAATACTATATAGATCCTAGATATACAACTCCCTGATTGAAGCTCAAAATCTAAAGTAAAGAACAAATTTTGAACACTAACTAAATAAGCCCAGGATTTGAAATAACTTGGAATGATTTTAGATATTACAATTGAATTGAATGTTTCTTCCCCCCTTGATCTCTAACCCAATTTCTTTTCTGTGATTTTGCAGTTGGAACAATCAATTTTACCTTACAGTCTTAAAAGGGCACAATTCAAATGATACTCACCAAAAGAAAGAAAATTGGAAAAATAATGACACTTTCAAACCATTTCATCACCCAATTTTATTTACTAACTGCAATAACTCAAAAACATATCTAATAGACAAAGGGAAAAAAATTAAATCAAAAGATTGCAACTCAAAAAGTTAGAAACAATTATGACTGATAAAACAAGTAAATTGAAGGGTACCCACCGAGGATCAGAGTCCAAGGCAATGTGGAGAGCTTGGTTAATGGCAGAATAAAGGTTCATTGATTTCAAACCTTGCTCAGCTGCATCCTTCTGAGTGCAGGAGGTGGTGGTGGTGGAGAATCTCCTCCGGGAAACCAAAGAGGCGCATCTTCGGAATTTCCCAACACAGGTTGACATGTTTATTGATGATGATGTTATTGAGATGTTGAATTAGATTAAGCTTTTCTTTTTCTCTTAGATTTTTGAGTGTTGGGTGCAAAGAATCCAAAATTGAAACATGCCAACAGCACGTGTTGTTATTTCCTGATACTGGATAAACAGACAAGAAAAATAAAGCAGATAAGTTCTGATCTGTGTATGACTCAAGCTTCCTATCCAACTCAGCTACCTCTATTAATTCTTGTAATATATGGTTAAATTGATTTTGGCTCTATCGCTTAGAGCGCCGCCGGATATGTCTCATGGCTATCAGCTGTGTATTTAGATTTCTTTTGAATTCAATGTGAATTTATGTTGAAGTAAACGTGTTCAAATTGTGTTTTTTTGGATCCACACAAATTATTTCTTCTCAATTGTTGCATTGAAATACATTATTGCAATTTTCTCCCAACCTTCGAAGCATGAAAATACGATCTCACCATCACCCGAGAATGAAATGGGTGATCTCAGTTTTTCATTTATCACGTTTGTCTTGATTCCGACGTGTAAACAAGCTTGTGCCGTGACACATGTGCTTGCAATGGACTTGGTGGTTTTCGTGGCAATTAATCATAATCACTACAAAATTATTAAAAAAACTAGTGGGAGTTGATTTGTCAGTTTATTTTTTACCAACTCCTGTTTTGACTATTGGAAAAATTAAGATATTATGCATGTTTAGTTGAAGATTTCTTTAAATATACATGGATCATTCCCTTAACATAAATATGCTTTTGTATGCTCACATAGCCTTAATGTTAAGTTTGTAAACTGAACATTTGTTTAACAAGAAACTCAAGGTTTTACACTCTTATGTAGAGGTGATTCATTAACTTCAAACTAGAACTTCATTTCTGATTAACATGCCCCATAACAAACAGTTACGACTAAAATGGTACATTTTATAGTACATGAACAAAGTATTATATTGTTCCACAGGGATGCACCTTTCTTTCATCACCAGCTCAATAACTATCCTAAAATACTCCTAATCCCTTTAAACTTTCTCTAAATCTACTCCATAATGAAGATCAAGAATGAAGATAATTTGTAGGAAGACTTAAAGCATAGTTGTTTGATAAGATTATTGCACCCGTTGTTAGGGGTGTTCATCGGACCGGATCAATCCAATGAAATCAACAAACCGAACCGAACCAAAGTAATTGGATTGGTTTTTTTTATTATTCGGTTAAAAACCGATCCAAACCGATAAAAACCAATGAAGATTGGTTCGGTTCACGGTTTGAAAAATTAAAAACCAATGAACCGATAAACCGAACCGATGATGTATATTTATTTATAAAATATTTAAATATATATAGGTATTTATTAAAGTAATGTTTTGAAGAAATATTGTTAATGTTAAACTTTTTATGTTTGTTAGACATATTATGTTTTTTGTTTTCTATTATTAATTTGTAATGATACTAAACATTGCTTTTCTTTTCGGTGTACTAAGAAAAACACTATTTTAAGCATTTCTACATTGTTGAGTACTTAAGTTGTTGATTATGAATTATGGATTTATGAGTTATTGATTTGTCATTTTTATGCAATGTTAAGTTGCGAATCATATGTGTTTGCTATATATTTAAAGTTGTATAATTGATATTTACCAAAAAAAAAAAAGTTGTGATACCGATGAACCCAACCGATATCATCTCATTGGATCGGTTTGGAATTTTTTTTCTAACAATCAATCGAAACCGAACCAATTAATTTTGATTGGATCGGTTTTTTGTTTCACCCAAAACCGGTCCAAACCAAACCACAAACACCCCTACCCGTTGTGTTTTGAAATTGTGATCTACAATACGGTGGTGCCCACAACTCCAATATTGTGGCAGCATCATGTGATGCTGTCAACATCATGTGATGTTGTCCATAATTCTAACATGTGTATGGTAAATGTTAAATGTCTACTCAAATGTGCAACTCCTAGGATCGACTTGACCTAGGCTAGGAGTTCAAACAACAACTTTTAACCACTACGACTGACAATCGTTGGGTCCAATTTAAACAACTATTGATAGTTTTGGATCAGAATTTAATTTCAAATTAAAATCAAACCAATTCAATGATAAAATAAGAAAATTATAAAGGTTTCAATAGGATGGCTTTACTCTTACAAATCGAGCCAATCCACAAACACTGCACTATAACAGGGATGCTTATTTGCTACTACATTACTCACTCAATACACAGCACGTTTAAACATTGACTGTCAAGTTTCTATACTCTTAGTTACTAGGTTACAAAGGCATGTTAGATAACCACCTAGTGAACATGGCAAAAGCTTCATCAGGCTTGTACTCAGGAGCAGTATGTCCTGCACCCTGCAATTAATCAAACAAAAATCGATTTTAGATAATCCCAAAAGAAACTTGAAACATTTTACCAAATTATGAGTTTTTTTTAAAAACAGAAGAGCAATGGTTCTTTAAAAATTAAATATTCTTACCTTCACAGTTGCAAATGTCATTCGATTCGAGTAAGTCCTCGTGTATCTGCATGAGTGAGAAATTATTCACCAGCTAGTATACAGATAGATTATGTGTCCTAGATTCGCAAATGGAGTATCAATTTTTTTCCTTCCAATAAAATCTGATATGTCAATTAAAAATCACCATGTAAGTTTGTAACTGCACTACTCATGTCTTTTTCTTAATTTACATGACAAGATTTCATTGGTGGGACAAGAAATTATTGACACACCATTAGGGGACAAAATATCTTCATCCAGGATTAAAGATTTGGATTTCTTTATACATCCATGGTGAGTGGAAAGTAAGGTTAAGATGTATCTCCTTTTCTAGTAATTTTCCCCCATACAATGTACATGAACTGAAGAGTTTCATGCGGATTCTGCTATCTGGTTTCACTGGTAACTGAAAAATATCAAATTAAGCAAGACTAAAGTTTCATGCATACCCTGCGACTTGGCCATTAACAAGCCACGACCTCCAATCGTCCACAATGGAGTAATTTAGAGCCCTTATCCACGCTTGAGTAGACATGAAAGGAACTTCTGCATCATGATCCCCACTGTCAAGGACACAACAATTGCCATATGAAATCAGCTAGTTGAATGAACAGCCCCAAGAAAGTTAAAAGAAAAACACTGCACATATGGGAAAACATCAATTTTCTAAGAAATAAAATCTTTAGAATAAGAAATTGTTCACCTGTAAATCAAGGAACGGTAACCTTTCGCACTGAGATTTACATGAAACTCAAAGCTATCATGGATATCATACTCAAAATCAGTAGTGTAACAACGTGTCCATTTCCCAATAGTTCCCTGCAATATACTGGGTTAGGTACACTAAAATGATATCCATTTGGCTTCAATGGTCTATTTGTAATTTTTTTTTTGATAGGCTATAGAAGATATATATTGAATAGAAGTATAAGGGGTACTTCAACCCAAAACAAGAAGAAAAAACGTAGGAAATAATTACAGAAAAGAACAGCCTAAAGAGTAAAAGAGAAACCACGCTGCAAGCCCACCCCCATCCCCTCCAAGGAAGAGAGAACTTAGGGAGAGCCTCAATAAAACCTTACTAGGAAAAATCCCCTTGGGATAACCTAGTGAAGGAAAAAGAGTACCCCTCGCTAAGAACAAAATGTTGTAATTGAACATAGACTTATGTATTTGTTGCCAATTGTTAGGCAGCATTAGCAATCCACTAGATATAATATGATAGGTTTATTACATCAAACCTCTCGAATATGCAGCGCCTTGCGAACACTCTCATCATTAGCCCACTTAGTGGCGAGGAAAAAACTATAAATCTACAAAAAATGAGAGTGAGGAAATCAAATTTGAAACATATTATAGACAAAAATGTGCGTGGATCTATACAAGTTATGCAAAAATTACTTGGCAGCTTAATTCTGGCACTGTGAGATGAGAACTAAGAGAGGCCTCCAAATTCTGCGTCAGAGATCTCCGCCAGAGACGCGAATCATCTTCACATTTGCTATCCAAAATATTAAACGTATTAATTCCTGAAAGACACTGAGGATAAGAAATAATAGTTTACTAGCATGGCAAATGTTAGGTACCAGAAAATATGAAGGAAACTGGAACTGAAATTGTATTGATTATACTGAATTTCTGGTATGAAACCCAGAAATTGTGTTAGAGAATACAAGAAACGAAGGAAAATAAACAGAGCAATTCGAGAGTGCTCTTCTCTCCCAATCCTAAGCCCAAAAACAAGCCTACCTCATTCTCTCACCATAACTAACATATATTCCTCTCACTCCCTAGTGGTCCCCCCCCCTAGCTGTACTACTAATAATAACACCTCATCAGGTGGTTATTTAGGAATCCTAACATTCTAGAAGGCCTTGTCATTTGACAGAATGCCAGTGGACTTGGGCTTCCTATTGTAGACTTTGCCAAACCTGGGCCTGGCCATAGCAGGTGCAACATCTCTCCCCCCTTGAAGATTCACCTTGTCCTCAAGGTGATGGTCTGGAAATTGTGCTATCAATCTGTCCAATTCTTCCCAGGAATCTTCAAAAGCTGGCAGATTCTTCCATCTCACTAGAACTTCTGTGGTTCCAAGGTCATTCTGTCTGGCATCCAAGATGGTTTCAGGTTCTACTTGAAGCTCCCACCCTTCATTTAGATCTTTGGGCAATGGTTGGCTGACGATCCCCTCCTTCACTACTTTTTTGAGCAAGGAAATGTGGAATACTGGATGAACTTGGCTGTCCTCTGGTAATTGAAGCTTGTAAGCAGCAGCATTGATCTTCTCTATTATAGGATAAGGACCATAGTATCTAGGGCTCAACTTTTGATTCTTCCTCCTGGCCAAACTCTTGAGTTTGTAGGGTTGAATCTTGAGATACACAAGATCCCCTACCTCAAATTGAATGTCTCTTCTATGTTTATTTGCTTGCTGTCTCATTCTGTTTTGAGCCTTCTCCAAATTTTCCTTGAGTTCATCTAGCATAAGGTTCCTTTCAGCAGTAAGCTTCTCCACTTCCTCTACTGAAGTGACAGAATCAGTTCCCCTGATGATAGCAGGAGGGTCTCTCCCATATAAGGCCTTGAAGGGAGTGGTTTTGATGGCAGAATGATAGTTGGTATTATACCAAAATTCTGCCCAAGACAACCATCTTGGCCATTGCTTAGGTCTTGTTCCTGTCACACACCTGAGATAGGTTTCAACACACCTATTTACTACCTCGGTCTGCCCATCTGTTTGAGGATGGTAGGCAGAGCTAAATTTCAGTTTGGTTCCAGCCAATCTAAAGAGTTCAGTCCAGAAAGTGCTAAGAAAAACTCTGTCTCTGTCAGAAACTATGGTATTGGGAAACCCATGTAGCTTTACTACCTCCTTTATGAATATTTCAGCCACTTCCTTAGCATTATAGGGGTGTGAGAGAGCTATGAAATGGGCATATTTGGTGAACCTGTCAACCACCACAAAGATGGTGTCCTTCCCCATTGCCTTAGGAAGGCCCCCTATGAAATCCATAGAAATATCAGACCACACTTGTGATGGTATAGGAAGAGGTAGTAACAAACCTGCTGGATTCAATGCTTCATATTTGTTTCTCTGGCAAACCTCACAATCTTGCACAAATTTCTGAATGTCCATCTTCATCCCTTCCCAGTAAAATAGAGCTGAGATTCTCTTATAAGTTCTAAAGACCCCTGCATGGCCTCCAAGAGCAGACTCATGGTATTCTTTGAGTATGGTGAGAACCTTGCTGGACTCCTTTGGTAACGCTATTCTGTCCTTATAAAATAGTCTTCCCTTCCTTAATTGATACCCTGCTAGAGATTGCCCTTGTGTCAATAGCTCTTGCATGATTTTTTTACATTTTTCATCAGCCAATAACTCTTCTTCTAAGTCATTCCAGCCTTCACACTGAATAGATGAGATGGCAGAAAATTGCATTTTTCTGGACAAGGCATCTGCTGCTTTGTTTTCTACTCCAGGTTTGTACCTGATTTCAAAATCATAACCCATCAATTTGGAAACCCATTTTTGCTGATCTTCACCCATCAATCTCTGGTCAGCTAAGAACTTTAAGCTCTTTTGATCTGTGTGGATTAGGAACTTGCTACCAAGTAAATAGTGCCTCCATTTCTGGATTGCGAAAACCACAGCCATTAATTCTCTTTCATATACTGATTTTGCCTGAGCTCTGTCAGATAAAGTCTTGCTCATGAATGCAATTGGTCTCCCTTCTTGCATCAAAACAGCTCCAAGCCCCTTTCCTGATGCATCAGTCTCAAGCACAAATTCCTTGCTGAAATCTGGTGCTGCCAACACAGGAACAGTAGTCATTACCTCCTTTAATTTGGCAAAAGCTAGACTGGCTTCCTCATTCCATTCAAAGTTGTTTTTCTTGAGGAGGTGGTTTAGAGGTTGAGCTAACTTGCTGTAATTCCTCACAAACCTTCTATAATACCCTGTCAAACCCAAGAAACCCCTTAACCCTTTCACTTCTTTGGGTTGAGGCCAATTCAGCATGTCATTGATTTTAGAGGGATCAGCAGCTACTCCTTGTTTGGAGATTACATGACCTAAATAGACCAATTCTGGTTGGCCAAATGAACATTTCTTTTTATTAGCTACTAAGTGATTTTCCTGCAAGCTTTGGAGCACCAACCTCAAATGTTCCATGTGCAATTCTAAACTCTTGCTATAGATTAGTATATCATCAAAAAAAACCAAAACAAACTTCCTTAAATGAGGTTTCAAAACCTGATTCATGAGGGCCTGAAAGGTTGAAGGAGCATTAGATAACCCAAAAGGCATTACTAGATATTCATAATGTCCTTCATGAGTTCTAAAAGCTGTTTTATGAATATCCTCCTCTTTCATCCTTATTTGATGATAACCAGATTTTAAGTCCAATTTAGAAAAGATAACAGCAGAACCTATCTCATCTAATAATTCATCGATTATAGGTATAGGGAACTTATCTGGTATAGTAACCTTGTTCAAGGCTCTATAGTCAACACAGAAACGCCACCCTCCATCTTTTTTCTTCACTAGAATTGCAGGGCTACTGAATGGACTAATGCTGGGCCTTATAATCCCATTCTTGAGCATGTCCTGCACTTGAGTTTCTATCTCATTTTTCTGGTAGAATGGATACCTATAGGGCCTTATGTTTGGTGCTGCTGCTCCTTGCTGCAGTATAATAGCATGATCAGTAGGCCTCTTAGGAGGCAGCCCATGAGGTTCTTGAAACACCACAGGGAATTTTTCAATAACGGTTCTCAATTCAGCAGGGACCTCAGCTACTGCTATGTTGATACCTTCTACAAACTCATGAGAAAGACAGAAATCCAGGTCTTTGTTCTTCCTTGTGCTCTTTATGTTTTTGCAAGCTTCCTGAATTTTATTACCCTGCGGTTCTCCATGTAACACAAACTGCTTGCCCTGAAGGTTCCACTTAATAATAAGTTCTTTGAAGTTGGCCTCAATGTCCCCAAGGCTGGCTAACCAATCCATTCCCAGGACTAAATCAGTGCCCCCAAGCCCAAGGATAAAGAAATGTTGAGTGATAGGGATTCCTTGCACTACCAGTGACAAATTCTTGCACACTCCTGAATTTCTCTCTCTGGCCCCATTTCCAACTTCCACCACATATTCAGTGGTTGCTACAACAGCCAAGTCTAGTTCATTCACAATATTTTGGGAGATAAAATTGCTGGTTGCTCCACAATCTACCAGAATCCAGATTTCCCTTGTTCCAAGTCTTCCTCTAACTTTGAAAGACCTGTTAGATGTTAAGCCCTCTTTACTATTAAGAGACAATTGCAGTATTTTGCCCTCCAAAACAAACTCACCATCTTCAGCTTCTTCAAATATGTCTTCCTCTTCTTCCTCTTCATCTCCCTCAATGAGAATGAATTGGAAATGTTTCTTAGCACACACATGTTCTCTTCCCCACTTCTCACCACATTTAAAACACAATCCTCTTCTACTTCTCTCTTGCAACTCATTTTGAGAGAGTCTTTGTCCCCCTTGCCACTTCTTCTCAGGGTTCTTAGTTTCATTCCCTCCATCGTCCTGGGTCTCTTTTGGTTTGGTTTCCTGTCCAGTATTGTTCTTCCCCTGATGACTGGAATTATAACTTATGTGCTTTCCCCCATAACTTGAAGATTTGCTTCCAAACCCACCCTTATCCTTCCACCCACGTTTGTCCTCATCCTTTCCTTTTTCTCCTCTGAGAGCAGAATTTTTTTCCTCAATCAACAAGGCCCTATCCATCAATCCTGCAAGATCAGCAGCAGGGTACAATTTCATTTCAGCTTTGATTTCCTCCTGCAATCCATTAAGGAACACTCCTTTCAGGATCTCCCTATCAGCACCTCTCATGGGTGCTGCTGCCTCTTCAAAGCTTTCCCTGTAGGCCATGACACTCCCTTTTTGCTTAATGCTAAGCAAAGGGCCAAAAGGGTTCTGAACCAAGGTGGGTTGAAATCTCCTTATCAAGGCTTGCTTGAAAGGTTCCCAGGTTCTCTCCACAGCTTGCTCTTCCCACCATTGAAACCATCCCAGTGCTTTCCCTTCCATGGCAATCATCACCATCTCCAACCTCTCCTCCTCCCCTACACGACTGAGTTGGAAGAACCGTTCAACACGATTAATCCACCCATAAGCATCGCTTCCATCAAACATGGGGATGTCGACCCTTCTTCCAGTCACAGCACGCAAATGGACGCGATGGGGGTGATCGAATCGCTCCCTGCTGTGGTCTGAGGTACGCGACCCGGTTCGCGACCCGGTTCGCGACCCGGAGTGCGAAGACGAAGCGTCGCGATCTCGCTCTCTGTCTCGCGATGGTCGCCGGTTTCTGGGTGTGTTCGATCTTCCTCGCGTGCGCCTCCGTTCCCGATTCATGATGAGTCGCCGGAGCTCCTCAAATTGCTCCGTGGCCATCTCCTTCATCGTGGTAACAGATCGCTCAAGGTCATCAACTCTGGACTCCATTGCAGCTCGCGTAACCACCATAAAAGCTCCCTCAGGATCGGGAGCTCTGATACCAATGTTAGGTACCAGAAAATATGAAGGAAACTGGAACTGAAATTGTATTGATTATACTGAATTTCTGGTATGAAACCCAGAAATTGTGTTAGAGAATACAAGAAACGAAGGAAAATAAACAGAGCAATTCGAGAGTGCTCTTCTCTCCCAATCCTAAGCCCAAAAACAAGCCTACCTCATTCTCTCACCATAACTAACATATATTCCTCTCACTCCCTAGTGGTCCCCCCCCTAGCTGTACTACTAATAATAACACCTCATCAGGTGGTTATTTAGGAATCCTAACATTCTAGAAGGCCTTGTCATTTGACAGAATGCCAGTGGACTTGGGCTTCCTATTGTAGACTTTGCCAAACCTGGGCCTGGCCATAGCAGGTGCAACAGCAAACAAGCTCAACTGAGCTGAATAAAATGAGCAGAGATGATCATCATAGTAAAGATGGGATGGTCATTACTTGCCTCATTAAAGTACTTAACATCTCTCGAACACAATTCATTCCTGGAATCTATGTCTTGATATTCTCCTTTACAGTTTTTCTGCAGTGCCTGTTCATAGATGGTAGAAGATTAATCATCATCAGCCCTCCTTTTAACGTGATTTTTAAAAATGAACTATAAATAAATTGCTGATGTGACTCTATGAAATTCAAGTACAAACACATCAGCAATACTAAACATGAAAAGGAAAATAAAACTATTACCTCATAGAGTTCATCAGAAATAAGACCCATTCCATGAGCAAATGGGATTTGATAATTTAATTCTCTGTATGTTGTAATAGGGTTCCCAAGCAGATATCCCTGAGAATATAAAGATAACCACTAGTTCATATGCTAATTTGAGAAATTTGTTGAAATAAGATGAAAATATATTACATGTAAGCATAAACTCTTATTCATAAGTTAAGCTGAACAACTTACGAAAATAAGCTCGAAACAGCATATAGGTGAGTCAAAAGCTATTTACATAAGTTCTCTCAAACAGTTTCATAAGGGCTTATGCTATAAGATAAGCTCTTCCAAACAAGGCCTAAGACCACTTAGGTTTCATAGTTCACATGATAAGAGTTATTGTTAAACCTACCATTCGAAAAGGCGAAAAACTTGCTTATATATTTGAGAGTTTTCGAAAATAGTATTTTGGGGTATCAAAACCCACTTTCTAGATATGTTTTGTCAGTAGTAAAGCATAGACAGATAAAATGATGGGAAACCTGGAGATTTATCCATGGTTGGAGACCTTTTTCATTTCCTGTTAATCAATGAAATTGAAAAATAACAGTCAGCTTTATCATAATTAAGCGTATGTTTCCCTTTTTACATGTTTGTCATTATGGACCCATCGTCATTATAAGTTACAAAGAAATTACCTATTACATGAACAACTGATTCATCTTAAAAATTGAACCATTTAAGAGTTCTCACTTCTCACCATTTGAAATTTCTTGAACAATAGCAGGGGCAGGAATGCCAGAGTATGAATCAGCTCCCATATAAAATTCATTTGAAAGAAATTCCGGGTGATCAATCAGCCACTAGAAAGATTAGGAGATAATTATTGCATCTTGATACGAGAATGATCAAAACTACATGAGTTATTTTAGCTATATTTTGAAGATTGATTCTCTCAAAGTAAAACATGAACAAAAACAGGATGACATCTACATGAACATAAGCATAGTAAGTAGTAACTGTACCTTCCTGAGAAATTGATGGGCATGGTGAACTAATTTCCAGTCACTTCGTTGAGCAGTGACATTTTTTGCATATGAGAAGCCGGTTCCAAGTGGCAAATCTACAAAAATAATGCTACATAACTGACAAAAAAAAAACATTAGCATCAGAAGCACTAAACCACCCTTTATTTATACAACTATCTAGACACAACTTACACGCATTATAAATGAAATCAGTGATAAATTATTAAGGATGCACTCTATACCTTTGTCCAGGACTGTGACCTCAAGACCAAATTAGGCACGCTCCCATCATACTCCTTGATTTCAAATTTAAGTGGACCTATTACACCCAATTGATGAGAATCATTCTAGGAAAGTTGTTAAGTGGATCACTTTTTGTAGTGTTAATTCTAGTGAAAACCTTAATCAACACAATGAAATAGCGAAAGCACAACATTGCTGTCCAAACTTTGGTGCAAAATCTATACCAGACAGGCTATAATATGAAAAATTATTGTAATGAGTCATCTTTTTTTTGATAAGCATAATGAGTCATCTGGTTATTCACTTATACAGACCTAGTAAGGAGAGTAAGGCATGAGAATAATAATAGTGTAAGTTACTGCTTAAATTCAATGAACTAGGCCTTGGTCCTACATTTGGATGTAGCAAGAGAGGTTAAGGGGATAGGCATGTCGTTGGAGGGCATGGCCACAAAGGCTGACATACATTACTTATGCAAAAAACACTCCTTCAGCTAATTTGTAGCCTAAGTGAAAAGTGGCGAAATCAGCAGCAGCAAAAATGTAAATCCTATGTAGCCAATGGGTACCTAAAAAAGAGTACGGTGAAGCTGAAATAACTGAATGGTTAGGAGTTCAAATATCTGCTTCAGTGTCAACATGGCATCTTAGTGTAATCATTCTCCATATTATCACAGTTGCGTTGTCGAGTACCTTTCAATTTAGAATAAAAGACTCAGCCCTAATTCTTATTTATAATATTAATAGACTTCTAATACAAATTAAATAAGAAATCAAATCGTAAAATGTTGAGAAAAACAGAAACAAGTCCTGAAAGTTAATCTAAGATGTTCTAACTTCTAAGATACAACCCAGATATTGTGAGATACTTTTATACTCTAACATAAAAATAGACTGAATTCTTCGCTCAGGATGTTTCCATCAAAAGTGTCCAAAAGATAATTGGTTTACCACTAACAAGAAATAGATGGAGGTAAGTTTCAAAATATAGCGCAGTTGGTTCCCTTATTTATGTTCTGATTTGATCCAGACCAGGTATCAGATGCACCATGAGAGAACTCAGCATATAGATGTCAAGTATCAATTTATCTAGAGGTCATTACAGAGGGTTTATTTGACAGTCAACAAGTTTGAGCATTGCTAGAATCCATTAATTCAAATTTTAAGAGTATATATTTGTGCCTAATCCTGTTTTTCTATCAATGTGATACACAAATTCAGACCTGCATTCATGACAAGGCAACGAAAATTGACGAAAACAAAGTTGCATTTTGATAAATACCTATCTGGAAGGCAAGGCCTGAAAAGGAAGAACAACCAGGACCACCAGTTAGCCAAAGCATAAGAGGGTCCTTCTGAGGGTTGTTCTCTGACTTGATGAAGTAGTAGAACACTTGCATGTCATCATCATCATTTTCTCCCAATCCCACATACCTGTCAAATGCACATCACATTAATGAATTATGAATTCATCAAAAATAGAAGATTATAGAAATTAATGGAAGATGGAGTTGACCCTGTTTCAAGTTGAAATGGAAGAGGCCCTTGAAAGCCAGGAAGCTGTTCAACTTTGGTTTGGAGCTGAGATGACAAGTGAAACTGAAACAGCAAGCATATTGCAAAGGCAAGTAGGATCTCACACTTAGAAACCATGCTTCTCTTTTGCTGGGAAGGGAAAGGACAGTGCGTTTGTGAGATGAGAATGTTCTTTTTTGAAAGATGAGGTGAAAATGGTAATCATTGGTTGAGCTAAGTTGCCTATCAAAAAAAAATTAGTTGAGCTAAGTTGACCTGTAATACAGTATATTACTAGAATAGGTACCCACGTGAGAGATTTTTCTTGCTTATCAAAAAAAAAAAAAAAAAAAAAAAAACGTGAGAAATTTTTCTTAAAAAAATCAATAACGTGGTTATAAAATATAACATGTTATTCTATGATTTGAAATTATTAGTTGGGCCTTATTATAGGGTGAAGGATAAGGTGCAATAGGTTGTGGGTCTTGCACCGGTGCAAAATAGGTGAGGCCCAATTAGATTATGCCATCTGGCTAAGTATGGAATTGGTTACCGAATTTGACTGTTAAATGATAAATAAGTTATTTTTTTAATTAAATGTGCATATGACAAGAAAGTCCCTTCATATTTTGGTTCCTGGGTCGGGTATCATGGGTCAGCTTTCATGGGGTGAATATGGGTTTGATGTTTCTGGTTGAGATGGCTTGACGTCGTGCAATCCCTTCCCTTCTCTCTTCCCCCTCTCATCTCCCTTCTCCAAAAGCCCCTGCAGCACATACTCAACCTCCACTTGAAATCCTAAAACACTAAGTGATAGACTTTCGATCTCAAATCTTTTTGCAATAAAATTCAAAGATTAAAGACTTGCATGATTTTTTATTTAGCCAGATTGAAATGAGTAGGAACCATTTGGTGCCCAAGGATCATATAATTGTATACTATTGTTGACGGTGCTCAACTCAAAGTACCCATTTTTCAGATTATTACATATGAATTTTGTGATTCACGCAGATGGGTTAATCTCAAACCTTGCATCAACCCAGAATTTGAACACACACTAGATTAAGATAAGATGAAGAAACACTCAAAGGTTTCTCCTTTCCCTCCTAGAACCACCACCACCACCACCACCACCAAATCTCATTCCCACATACAACATTTCAGATCTGGCCACTACCGCGTCTCTAATTCAAGAAGGCATTTTTACATCTGCAACCTCTTTGTGTTCGTCAAAAAAATGAAAACTTTATCTTTGATTTTCCTTGCATGTACGTTTCAGAAGTTGAAATGGCTAAAGGAAGTACTAAGATTTCAGAAAGTGGAAGAGAAATGGTGATTGGATGTCGCCGGAAAACACGTCGGAAACTGGATTTCGCAGTGGTTGGTCGTTGGAGTTGAGAAAGATTGGTGGTTCTCTTTGCTTGGAAATGATAAACATGATGGTACGAGTTCCAATCGGTGGAAGTGTCCCACTTGGTCGGAAAACACTGTTACAGCAAGGATGAGTTCTAGCACCGGTGGTGGGTGGAGAAAAGGCTTAACCTTTTTTAAATCATAACTCATAAGACAACTGCAAAGGGTGATGGGGTTTTCATGATTTGGAGATGGAGGTGGGGAATAGGAGGCACGGTGGAGGCGCAGAGACAAGGGAGAAGAACACATGAGGATTCAGAGGATATTTTTGTTTTTTTTGGTGATAGAGGATATTTTTGTAATATAGCTTTTTATTTATTTTTAATTTTCTTCTCAGCAGGTAACTAATACCTGTTATAGCAGGTATTTTTTGGTCTTGCATGGTGCAAGACCTAGGATGCACTTGCACCCTAACAGCCACCCCTTATTAGTTTAACATTAAACAAATCAGAATGAAGCTCATGGCTGCCACTTTTCATATTATTTTCTCTAATGTAAAGAGACAGGTAATAATGATTCTCATGTCTCGCTTCTCTTAGGTTTTGTTTGGTTGGGGGCAAGGGAAAGGAAAGAAAACACTCCTCGATTTCCGTGTTTTCCGTGTTTTCTTTCCTTTCCCTTTCCCCTCCCTCCAACCAAACATAGCTGTTCTGTCCTTAGATGTGCTTACATGAGAAAAGGAAGGAAAAACAAACCCTAGCAGAGCACTAAAATAGTAAAGAGGTAATAAAAGAGTAAATTCTCATTAATGATCATAAAAGTTGGTAGTACAAGATGATGACCTTCCCTTTTATAGAGGTTGGTCATGATATGGACTTTTCCTACATTTGGGCCTGACAACTAGGGCCCAAATCCCTATGCATATAAGACAAATCCACAAGAATCTTCCAGCTGGCTCGTGGGTCTGCCGAAAGAGAGGGTGAGGAACCCCAGTGTTTTATCGGTTCCCGTCGTGGCTTCCTTCGTCTGGCTGACTCCTTGTTTAGGGCGGGCATGGAAGTCCTTATGTCCCGCCCGGTCCACATGCCCCCAAGACATGAGGCTCAGGTAGGTTGAGTCGAAATGTCTTCAATGTACTATTTGTCGCCTGCTTTCACCTTTTACTTTTGTTATTATGCTGCGTTCTTCGTAATCGTTGATGTGCCACCACTTTGACGTTTGTTGATACGCCGCCACCCTTACGTTTTGTTGATACATCGCCACTTTTACGTTTTGTTGATACATCGCCACTCTTACGTTTTGTTGATACATCGCCACTTTTACGTTTTGTTGATACATCGCCACTCTTACATTTTGTTGATACATCGCCACTTTTATAGCGATAGGTCGCCCTTGTCACAACCGTCAGTCACGTCTTTTCAACTGACACACGTAATCCTTATTTTCCGGGATTTATCATCATCTGCCATGAATGCAGTTTCCGTTTGTGTGTCTCGAGGAGTCATGCCTTTTCATCTTACACCTTTTTGAATTTCAAATCCCACGACTCTTCCCATTCATTATCTGAAATTCGAGTTTAAGGCGAGCAACAACCAATCAGAATACGAGGCATTAATCGCCGGCTTAAGGCTCGCAATCGAATTGGGCGTCCAAAAATTATTCATCAAAGGTGATTCGCAGTTGGTTGTTAAGCAGGTAAATGGCGAGTATCAAGTGAAGGATCCACAACTTTCCAAATACTTGGAAGTGGTACATAGATTAATGATGGAGATAAAAAAGATCAAAATAGAACATGTTCCAAGAAGTCAAAATGAGAGGGCTGACGTACTAGCAAAATTGGCCAGTACGGGGCGATTGGGCAATTATCAAACAGTCATCCAAGAAACCCTTCCTCGCCCCAGTATTGATTTGGTGGAAATTAAGTTAAAAGCAGTCAAGTCAGAGATTGAAGGCGAGCCTTCGTGGATGGAGTCAATCAAGATTTTCCTTAAGAATCCTCCAAAGGATGACTATTTGAACACAAGAGCAAAACGTAGGGAGGCCAGTTTTTATACGCTGGTAGACGGTGAGTTATACCGGCGGGGAATTATGTCTCCGATGCTCAAATGCGTTGACACAAGAGATGCCCTAGGAATAATGGCGGAAGTTCATGAAGGTGTGTGCTCCAGTCATATCGGTGGGCGATCATTGGCAGTAAAGGTGTTGAGGGCAGGATTTTACTGGCCGACGATGAAGAAGGACTGTCTGGAATATGTCAAGAAGTGTGAAAAGTGCCAAGTCTTTTCTGACCTATATAAGGCCGCGGCTGAAGAGTTAACAACCATGATGGCACCTTGGCCATTCGCTATGTGGGGAACTGACATTTTAGGACCATTCCCAGTAGCAAAGGCACAAATGAAATTTATCATTGTGGCGGTCGATTATTTCACCAAATGGATAGAAGCAGAAGCAGTGGCGACTATTACAGCCGCCAAGGTCAGGAATTTTTTGTGGCGACGAATTGTGTGCAGGTTTGGGGTCCCCATGGCTTTGGTAATGGACAATGGGACCCAATTTACAAGTAATGTCACCAGGGAATTTTGTGCGGAGATGGGAATTGAAATGCGATTTGCATCAGTAGAACATCCACAGACTAAAGGACAGGCTGAATCAGCCAACAAGGTTATTTTGAAAGGCTTAAAGAAGAAGTTGGATGAGGCGAAAGGTCTTTGGGCGGAGGAGCTACCAGGCGTCCTATGGGCATATAATACGATAGAACAAACGAGCACGAAGGAAACCCCATATCGTCTAACTTATGGAACTGATGCCATGCTCCCTGTGGAAATTGAAAACCAAAGTTGGCGAGTAACTCGGTTTAATGAGGACGACAATGGAGGAAATTTGATAGCAAATCTAATCATGCTGCCTGAGGAACAACGGGAGGCACACTTAAGGAATGAGGCGGGGAAGGTGAAGGTTGCAAGGAAATTCACAACGAAAGTGGTTCCAAGAACTATGAGGGTAGGAGACTTAGTGCTTCGAAAGAATACTATACCCGACAAGCATAACAAACTTTCGCCCAATTAGGGCGGGCCTTACAGGATAATTGGCGATGTTGGAGGAGGAGCTTACAAATTGGAACAACTTAATGGTCAAAAGATTCCACGAACATGGAACGCCACATTTAAAGCAGTATTTTAGCTAAGGGGAACAATAAAAATGAATGAAGCCGCACTCTTTTTCCCTTTCTTTGGAAAGGTTTTTAATGAGGCGGTATATGTAAAGAATGAAGGGACAATTGCTCCCATGTATGGAAAGTAATGAAAAAATCATTTCAAAAGATTGTTTATTTTTTGATTTATATTACGAGTTTATGCAGTGCAAATCGTATCAAGGTATAAAATACCGCGAATAATCCTTTCGGAATAAGAAAGTATCACCATCAAATATCAAAGGCCTTGGCAATTCTAGTGGCCACTAGAAACCAAGCCTCGTCGAAAAATCGGCTAAGGTATATAAACCTAAACGGTAACAAAATTCAGTAAACAACAACTTCAAGGTAACAACAGTTGAACTTAAAAGAACTTCATTAAAAATAAGAAAAGGGCGAGGCCCATACATGTCTTAAATAACAACAAACAAAAGGGCAAAACCCAAAGCAAATCTTGACTTAAGCAAAATAAAAACAAAAAACAAATTCAAGCCAGGTTCTCATTATTGGCGTTGTTGTCTTGGCTTGCGGCAGTTTGTGGGTCCTTCTCCACTCGATCCTCATTCTTGTCCTCGCCATTACCGTCTTCACCATTTCCTTCCTCAGACTCACTTTCAGAGTTGAATTGAGGAAGGAGGTCAATGTCAACATCATCATCGCCAACCACCTGACCATCCTTGATCTCCTTCAAAAACCCGATACGGGAAAGGTCAAAGTCCGGTTCAACAACACTGATTTGCTCTTTGGCCTCCAGAAAGCCTTGAGCAAATTGAAGGGATGCGCGCCCTAAAATGGAGGCATTCAGGCGTTCATATTTCTTTTCCAGCTTTTGGCACTTAGCCTGAACGGCAGTGTGTTTGACATTGATGGCTTCCTTCAGAGACTTAGTCTTTTGAAGGAGCAGGTTAGAAGACGCCAAGTCATCAGTTAACTTAGCACATTTCTCCTCAGCAGACTTCAGATGCTTATTGGCGGTTTCAGCGTCGACTTTCGCTCGCTCATATGCAGCCTTATAATCAGCCGCCTTCTTCTCAAGACGATTCTTGGCCGAGTGCAAGTCCTTCACATAGTGACCCATACCCGCCACGGTGCTGGCGACAGAAAGTGCATGGTGAATGGCCATGGAAGCAATATTGGGGGGGCCTTGACCAGAAACGTCTTTGTGAATCCGATTGTCAAAGGTTCAATTCATGAAGTCCAAACCGTTGAAGTGAGGATCGGACAAGTGTAGCAAAGGAGGAGGAGCCTCACCCCAATGGTTGAACTAGTGCCAGCATGGCCAAACGGAGTCGGCGGGCGGTTAATCATCATATTTTGATCCTGTTGGGGTGGCGGGACATTGTCATGTCCCTTCTTTTTCTCCGCCGGTTTACTCTTGGAAGCCAAACCGGTTGGATTGAGAGTTGTCTGGTGAAGAGGTTTACCACCAGCAGTTCCTGAGGTGCCTGAAGTTTTTTGGCGCTTAGAGTCCCTGAGGTTGTCAGAATCCGAAGTACCTTCAACCTTCTTCTTCTGCTCAGCATCGACAGCTCTTTTCCTCGCCGCCTCAGCAGATTGGGCGAGGTATTCCTTCATCTTCAGCGGGCTAGCATCGACTTTGCCTTTTCCCATTGTAGCTACATAAGAGAAAATCAGTTAGAAGAAAGGCATGAATAACAAAACAAAGTATGTGTGAAGATTATTAACTTACTAAAGAATTGATTTAAAGTGCCAGTTTTCGCCGCCTCAATCAATTCATGCCCGGAGATAACTGGCAATGAACGAAGATAGTCGGCGACCCCTCGTTCAGAATCGTCTAGGGCGTCATATGAGACAGAGATTTTTCGACGAGGGTTTTTCGTCCAATAAAAGGGGAAGAGGGGAGAATTGTTGGAATCTCGGAACAAACCCTTTATGTCAGGCGATTCAATAATTTTGAAGTATTTTTTCTGCCATACTTTGTAATGACTCTTGAGGGCGGAAAACCGACTCATTTTCTTGCGGGCTAGAAGAGGGACCCACTTTACGGAAGTGGGTTTCTTGGTAACAGACTTATAAAAGAGAAAGAACAAAGGGTAGGTGGGCGTGAAACTCAAATGTTCACAAAGAATTTCGAAACAACGGATGAAACCCCAGGCGTTGGGCTGGAGCTGGCAAGGCGCCACGTTCAGAAAGGATAGAACGTGACATATGAAGGGCGAGAAAGGAAGTTTAATGTTCAAGTCAGTGAAAAAATAACCATAAACAAAAAAGAAACCGGGCGATTCGTCTGATGAGTCTTTGCGTAAAAGAACACAATCATCCTCGCCACATGGAAGAACGTTTAGCTAAAGGTCTTTGTTATTAGAAGTGGCGGGATTTATCTTTGTAAACCCTTGGGCAGATATGTGAAGCGAATTGATACTCCCAATACTACCCCAGATGGAACGCCACAGACACTTATCTTCAACCAAATGAACGTTTGTACGTCATTCGGGCGAAGATAAATCCCCATTGGAGGAAAGGACAGAATCAACCGAACCGGCTTGCCCTGAATCCTCGTGAATGGAGAGCGAGGATGGGATTTCAATAACGGTGGGGGCAGAAATTTCCCCCTCCGTTGAGGGTAATGAAAGTTCTAAAGAGGAAACACTAACACTGTGAAACGACATACTGGGTAGTTTCATGAACAGTTAAAGGAAGAAGATGAACCGTGACAAGAAAGCGAAAGAAAGTAAAACGAGAAGAAAGGATGTAAAGAACTCACCGGAGGAAGAAGTGAGAGATTGGGTAAGGAGAACTTCGGCTATAGGAGAACACCGCGCAATGACGACGGCCGGAGAAAAGGTAGATTCACCGGAGTTTGAAAAGGAGAAAGTAGGAGAGTTTCAGAAGTTTCAGAACAAAAGGAGAATTTCAGAAAGTAAAGAAAGGAGAGGTAAAAGGGGTTTTTTATAGGGGAAAAAAGAGGAGAGAGAATGAATGGGAAGAGTCGTGGGATTTGAAATTCAAAAAGGTGTAAGATGAAAAGGCATGACTCCTCGAGACACACAAACGGATACTGCATTCATGGCAAATGATGATAAATCCCGGAAAACAAGGATTACGTATGTCAGTTGAAAAGACGTGACTGACGGTTGTGACAAGGGCGACCTATCGCTATAAAAGTGGCGATGTATCAACAAAACGTAAGAGTGGCGATGTATCAACAAAACGTAAGAGTGGCGATGTATCAACAAAACGTAAAAGTGGCGATGTATCAACAAAACGTAAGAGTGACGATGTATCAACAAAACGTAAGGGTGGCGGCGTATCAACAAACGTCAAAGTGGTGGCACATCAACGATTACGAAGAACGCAGCATAATAACAAAAGTAAAAGGTGAAAGCAGACGACAAATAGTACATTGAAGACATTTCGACTCAACCTACCTGAGCCTCATGTCTTGGGGGCATGTGGACCGGGCGGGACATAAGGACTTCCATGCCCGCCCTAAACAAGGAGTCAGCCAGACGAAGGAAGCCACGACGGGAACCGATAAAACACTGGGGTTCCTCACCCTCTCTTTCGGCAGACCCACGAGCCAGCTGGAAGATTCTTGTGGATTTGTCTTATATGCATAGGGATTTGGGCCCTAGTTGTCAGGCCCAAATGTAGGAAAAGTCCATATCATGACCAACCTCTATAAAAGGGAAGGTCATCATCTTGTACTACCAACTTTTATGATCATTAATGAGAATTTACTCTTTTATTACCTTATTACTATTTTAGTGCTCTGCTAGGGTTTGCTTTTCCTTCCTTTTCTCACGTAAGCACATCTAAGGACAGAACAATAGCCTTATAGTTTCTTTCTCTATTGGTGGGATTCGCCACTTAATCCTATACATCATGCTTTATTTGTAGACTCTGGTTTTTGCTTAATATAATATGAGCTTTTCATAAAATAAAAAATTAAATTTTTATTTATTTTTCATGTAAAATGTCCTCTCTCTTGAAGCTTTTTACCCTGTAATTTATGCATAAATTATAGACTATATAAATAAATAATTTCTAACTTCATATATTTCATCAATGTTAGAATTAAAAGCTATGAATGTTTTTGGAGGGACCAAAACCAATTTACACCGCCAACTTGGGTTGGCACAACTGGTCACAGGTTTTGGGTTTAACTTTCAACTCCTCATAGGCTGAGGCTTGAAGGTTTGAATCTCCCTGTGTCCATTAAAATCTCAGTTGGTAGGCAACCCTCCTCAAGAATATCTCTCAATGCTCCTACCATCAGCTATGTTTGTCGGGTTTTTTTTAAACCACATAAATTTGTTTAGTGAAGCAATTCTGTTAGAGTCGAGTAACCTCTCTAGTTAGAAAGAATACAATACTGATGAAAATAAATTAATAAGACAGGCTCTGTACAAAAGGATTCAACAACATTATAATTTCTAAAGGAATTGTTTGTCTAATTTGATCTACTAAAAGGGACGCAGTAGCTAGTACAAACCCTGCAACATCATCATTCAATCACTTCTGTGGAAGATAAGATGTTAAAAGTTCATCTAGTGCCTTTCGTTTCAGCCAGAAATTCATTTTAAGCAGGCCCTACACTTCTTTTTGGAGCAAATGTTTCTACCTTCGACCGATTTGAAGTGTTTCTTCCACCGCAGAAACAAACAAAGCTGAAAATTAAAACTAAAGATTCATGCAGCAATAGTAAGCCAGTAAATAAGTTGTTTTTGGCAACGATGATACATTAGTCAGTTCAAACTTCAAAGTAATTAGATTTCAAAAAAAAAAATTAACTACTAAAGTCTTACCATATGATCTGCAGAAACTATGTAAGAAATGACACTAAGGAGATTGCATTGCACTTAAATCATTTCATTAGGCTGCTAGTCTTGCAACTTGTAGAAAGTATCATCAGCCATAAATAGGATTGCATCAAATTTAGCAATAGCTATTGCACAAATAACAACATGAAAACTTTGGAACAAAAGATAGACTCTCAAGTCAAAAAAATGAGAATAGCCTCTAATAAAAACGACCTTCACGCACAAAACAATCAGTGTTAATATGAATGATTCAGATATAGCTTCAACTTTTGAAGGAAAATTATCAAGAAGATTGGCTTTGAGTCCAGAAGGCAGAAAGAAGCTGGATTTGATCCTCACTTAGTTTTAAGACATATATACTTCCTGAGAACCAAATGTAGACAAAAACATGGTAAATAACAAGTTATTACCATTAATGATAAGAATTAACAAAATCCATTAATTCTGGCACTTAACATGATCCACCAAGGTTATCCTTTATTTAACATGAACATGTACTACATAACATGCTGGTATGCGTTGAAAAGAGCCAGACATTTCTTCTTCTTAGCTAGATCCCCAAAAGCTAGAAAATTGAGGGCCATTTTCAAGATCTTTTGGTATAGGAGATTCATTTATGAACCTGAATTTTTTCACAGTTCCATTCACTTGTTCCCATCCTCTAGCAACACCAACAAAATGCTAGAGCTAGGGAGCTGGAGAGAGATGTGCTGGAGAGGATCCAGATCCCACTTGATATGTGCCATGCAAGTGAATTTGTTAACCTTAAGCAACCAGTGTTAACGATGAGACCAATTCACAGACAATACACTTTAGACTTTTAATAAATCTTCTTCTTGAAGTTACTTGAAAAAAATTATGACCAAAACTGAAAAATTGGTCCAATTTAAACAACTATCTTTGTGTGTACTATAAGAGTATGTTAGGAAACCATTTTTTTACAATGTGAAGGCACATTCACACGAGTTCAAGAGTTATGAGAGAAAAAGAAAAGGAATTTTGAGTATTTCGTTAGCTTTAAAATCCTTTTAGAGCAACTCAACCTATATTCAAACCAGACTTGTTAATAGCGCGCTATAGCGGCGCAATAGCCTATAGCGTAGCGCCCTAGGGGTTCACCACTACTGCACTATTCACCGCTTTTTACGCTATTTGCCGCTATAGCGCCGCAATAGCTATCTGCCGCTATAGCGCCGCAATAACGCTCGAAATAGCGCTTTTTGGGCTTTCCGCTACATTACGCTATCCGCCATTAACAATCCTAATTCAAACACACATTAGATTGCAATCATTATACGACTCAGGTGTGATGAATGTCAAATGTCTTTCCAAATAGTGCGGCTCCTAATGAGAGACTTTTGACCTAGGAATTCAAATAACTACTTTTAACCACTGTGATTGACACTCATTGGCCGTTGGGTCAAATTTAAACAACTATTCATTGTACTAAATTGAATCGAAAATTAAAATCAAACCAATTCAATGATAAAATAAGAATATTATAAGGTCTGAGTAGGATGGCTTTACTCTTACAAACCGAGCTAATCCACAAACACTCCACTATAACAGAGATGTTTATTTGCAACTACATTACTCTCTCAGTATACTGCATTTTTAAACATTGACTGCCATGTTTCTTCCATTTGTTTGGTTTCAAGTTGAATCCAACTTAATCCCAATGGAGGTCCAAAGTTCCTTTCACGTTTTGCGTGTTACAAGACCTTGACACGCATTTTCAAATTTCAATGCACCGAATGTGGTTTTCAACTGAAAACCAATTACAAAGGCATATTAGATAACCACCTAGTGAACATGGAAAAACCTTCATCAGGCTTGTACTCAGGAGCAGTATGTCCTGCACCCTGCAATTAATTGAATAAAATTGATTTTATACAAATTATGAATTTTTTCTTAAAAAACAAAAGAGCACTTGTGCTTTAAAAGTTAAATATTATTACCTTCACAGTTGCAAATGTCATTCGATTCGAGTAAGACCTCGTGTATCTGTATGAACGAGAAATTATTCATAAGGATACATATACATTTGGTATCCTAGATTGTGTACAAACCAGCAGGGTATCAATTTTTGTAACTGCACTACTCATGTATATTTTTTAATTAACATAACAAGATCTCATTGGAGGGACAAGAAATAAGTGAGACACCATTCGGGAACAAAATATCTTCATCCAGGATTAAAGATTTGGATTTCTTCATGGTAAATGGAAAGTAAGAATAAGTTGTATCTCCTTTTCTAGTAATTTCCCCCCATACAATGCTCATGAACTCATGAGTCTGATGCAGACTCAGCTATCTGGTTTCACTGAACTGAAAAATATCATATCAAGAAAGACTAAAGTTTCAAGAATACCCTGCAACTTGGCCATTAACAAGCCACGACCTCCAATCGTCCACAATGGAGTAGTTTAGAGCCCTTATCCACGCTTGAGTAGACATGAAAGGAACTTTTGCATCATGATCCCCACTGTCAAGGACGCAACAATTGCCATATGAAATTAGCTAGTGGACTTAACAGCCCCAAACCAAGAAAGCTAAAAGAAAAACACTACACATGTGGAAACTACACCAATTGTCTAAGAAATAAAATCTTTAGAATGAGAAAATCTTCACCTGTATATCAAGGAACGGTAACCTTTAGCACTGAGATTTACATGAAACTCAAAGCTACCAGAGATATCATTCTTAAAATCAGTAGTGTAACAACGGGTCCATTTCCCTATAGTTCCCTGCAGTAAACTGAGTTATGTACACTAATATGATATCCACTAGGCTTCTATGGTCTATGTTTAACTCAAATTTAAAATAGAACTACTTTTAATTGAACATAGACTTATGTATTTGTTGCCAATTATGAGGCAGCACTACCCATCCACTAGATAATGTCATAGGTTTATTATATCAAACCTCTCGAATATGCAACGCCTTGCGAACACTCTCATCATTAGCCCATTTAGTGGCGAGGAAAAAACTATAGGTCTACAAAAAATGAGAGTGAAGACATCAAATTTGAAACACATAATGGAAAAAAATATGCGTGAATCTATACAAGTTATGCAAAATTTACTTGGCAGCTTAATTCTGGCCGTGTAAGACGAGAACTAAGAGAGGCCTCCAAGTCCAAACTCTGCGTCAGAGATCTCCGACGTGAATCATCTTCACATTTTCTATCCAGAATATCAAACATATTAATTCCTGAAAGACACTGAAGATAAGAAATAACTGTTTACCAGTATGGCGAACAAGCTCAACTGAGCTGAATAAAATGAGCAGAGGTGATCAGCATAAAAAAGATTGGATCGTGATTACTTACCTCATCAAAGTACTTGACATCTCTTAAACACATTTCGTTTTTGGAATCTATAAATACATAATCCCCTTTACAGTTTTTCTGCATTGACTGTCCATGGATGGTAGACAATTGAAAATCATCAGCACTCCTTTTAAAGTGATTTTTAAAAATGAAGTATAAATAAATTGGTGGATATAACTCTATTGAAATTCAAGTACAAACACATCAGAAGTTTGTACCTAAATTATAAGGAAATACAACATAAGTAGCTTTACTAAACATGAAAGGAAAATAATACAATTACCTCATAGAGTTCATCAGAAATAAGCCCCATTCCATGAGCAAATGGGATTTGATAATTTCTTTCTCTATGTGTTGTCAAAGGGTTCCCAAGCAAATATCCCTGAGAATATTAAGAGCTTAATCAAGCGCTTATGACCATAAATGCTTATTCATAACCTAATTTGAGAAACTTGTTTAAATAAGATGAAAATATGTTACATGTAAGTATAAGCTCTTATTCATAAGCTAAGATGAACAATATATGAAAATAAGCTCGAAACAGCATATAGATAAGTCAGAAGCTATTTACATAAGTTCTCTCAAACACTTGCATACGTGCTTATGCTATAAGATAAGGTCTTCGAAACGGGGCCTAAGACAACTTAGGTTTCATATATAGTCCACATAATAAGAGCTATTGTTAACACTACCATTCAAAAAGGCGAAAAACTTGCTTATGTATTTGAAAGTTTTGAAAATAGTATTTGGGGTATCAAAACCCACTTTCTAGATATGTTTTGTCAGTAGTAAAGCATAGACAGATAAAATGACGGGAAACCTGGAGATTTATCCATGGTTGGAGACCTTTTTCATTTCCTGTTAATCAATGAAATTGAAAAGTAACTGTCAGCTTTATCATAATTAAGCGCATGATTCCCTTTTTACATGTGAGTCATTATGGACTCATTGTCATTATAGGTTACAAAGAAATTACCTATTACATGATTCATCTTAAAAATTGAACCATTTTAGAATTCTTACCATTTGAAATTTCTTGAACAATAGCAGGGGCAGGAATGCCAGAGTATGAATCGCCCCCCATGTAAAATTCATTTGAAAAAAATTCCGGGTGATCAGTCAGCCACTACAAAGATTAAGAGATAATTATTTCAGCTTGATAACAGAATGATCAAAATTACAAGAGTTTTTCTGAGCCACAGTTAGAAGATTGATTCTCTCAAAGAAAACCATGAACAAAAGCGTATTGACTGTACCTTCCTGAGAAATTGATGGGCATGGTGAACTAATTTCCAGTCGCTTCGTTGTGTAGTGACATTTTTTGCGTATGAGAAGCCAGTTCCAAGTGGCAAATCAACAAAAATGATGCTACATACCTGACCACAAAAACATTAACATCAAAAGCCCTAAATCACCCTTCAATAACCAAACAATGAAAAAGAATCACAAACATTGAACGAGTATTACTATTTATACAGCTATGTCTACAGTTGACACAAATTACACACAATATAACCACATCATTATTAGCAGTAGATAAACTTCAAAAAAAAGTTATTAGCAGTAGTTTCATCACAAATTTTGGGTTCACTTCAATTAATGAAATCAATGATAAATTATTGAGGATGCATTATATACCTTTGTCCAGGACTGTGACCTCAAGACCAAATTAGGCACGCTCCCATCGTACTCCTTGCTTTCAAATTTAAGTGGACCTATTACACCCAATTATTGAGTGGATCACTTTTTGTAGGATTAATTCTAATGAAAACCTAAACCAAGCACAATGAAATAGTGAAAGCACAACATTGGGGTCCATATTTTGGTACAAAATGATTCTGCATGATGCAAAACCTGTATCAACAGGCTGTAGTATGATTGTAATCGGATTTGAAAAAATATATATTATAATGAGTCATCTTGTTATTCACTTGTAAAGACCCAGTTAGGAGAGTGAGCAAGGCATGAGAATAACAAAAAATTCAATGAATTAGGCTTTGGTCCTACATTTGGCACCAAAGCTCTTATTCCATTTGACTCAGGTAGAAAATTAAGATTAGACAAGCGAGTGAGATATTGCTTATGTAAGAAACAGCCTTCAGCTAATTTGTAGCCTAAGTGCGCAAATTCAGCAGCAGTGGGAAAAGTATATATTTGTGCCTAATCCTGTTTTTCTATCAATGTGATACACAAATTCAGACCTGTATTAATGACAAGGCAACAAAAATTGATGAAAACAAAGTTGCATTTTTATAAATACCTATCTGAAAGGCAAGGCCTGAAAAGGAAGAACAACCAGGACCACCAGTTAGCCAAAGCATAAGAGGGTCTTTTTGAGGGTTGTTCTCTGACTTAATGAAGTAGTAGAACACTTGCATGTCATCATCATCACTTTCTCCCAATCCCACATACCTGTCAAATACACATCACATAAATGAATTATGAATTCATAAAAAATAAAACATATATATAGAAATTAATGGAAAATGGGACTTGACCCTGTTTCTAGATGAAAGGGAAGAGGCCCTTGAAAACCAGGAAGCATTTCTACTTTGGTTTGAAGCTGAGATGACATGTGAAACTGCAAGCATAGTGCAAAGGCAAGCAGGATCTGACACTTTGAAAACATGTTTCTCTTATGTTTGAAGATTTGCTGGGTTTATGATATGAGTATGTTAACGATTGATTGAGCTGAGTTGACCTCTAATACAGTAGTATATTATATTCTATTTGATTCATCCAAACACGTCGTTTACATTAAAAATCTGAAAACACCATGTGAAATCTGAAAACAATAAAAAAGCCCTGAAATTTTGAGCAAGTGTTCTTCTGCAGTTCAGTCTCCATATCCACGCTTCTCTTCAATCATTCTTCCGCATTTGTCTCTAGGGAAAAATATGTGAAACTTATCCTTTTAATTTATGTTCTGGGTAGAGAACATCTACCAGTATGTGAAGGACATTACTTAAAGAGTTTATTATTTTGAACAAAATGATCAATATTTTAACAAATCATAAATAATATATCAATATAGGAGCCGTGTCATGCTGAAAATCCGCCACTGAAGACACATGACAGCAACAAGAGTCAGGAG
The DNA here is from genome assembly GCF_012489685.1 of Lotus japonicus. Classification (NCBI taxonomy): domain Eukaryota; kingdom Viridiplantae; phylum Streptophyta; class Magnoliopsida; order Fabales; family Fabaceae; genus Lotus; species Lotus japonicus. The sequence goes on along the minus strand of NC_080043.1, from coordinate 35,510,039 downwards.
ATGAGAAGCACCATTTTCTTTGATGCAAGCTGTGATGATGGTCCAGCCAGCTAGAGCTGTCAAAATGGGCCAGCCCGGCCCATATGGGCTGACCCGTAACGGGTTGGGTTGGCCACGGGTTGGGTTATGCCAACCCGGATTTAAATGAGCCAGAAAATTATGGACCCAACCCGACTCGCTATGAACTCGCGGGTTGACGGGCTAGATCGCGAGTTGGATGAAATAAATAAATAAAATGCAAAAATTGGATTAAAAAATCTTAAAAATGTTTAAAAAAAATTATTATAAAAAGTTACTTATAAAAGTTCATCAATCTAAGATTATAAGTAAACAATATAACATCATTCACTTTATACATATCTAAATTTAAGTTCAAACTTCAAATCTAACATAGTTTTACAATAGTAATTAGTAACGATATTAACTCAACCGGTCCAAATCTACCATAGTTCAACATATTTTAATAATAATACTAACAAATAAGGTTTTTAAACAAATATGTCAATGTGCTCACTCTCCAGAACAATTTAAAACTAAAAATAAATAATTACTCTGACCCGCGGGTTGGCTCGCTTGACTCGCGGGTCGGCTCGTTTAACCCGCGGGTTAAATGGGTTGGGTTGCACTGACCCATATTCTATCCGAGTTGAAATTTAGTCAACCCAACCCGGCTCATTTAACCAACCCGTTGGGCTTGCTCGCGGGTTGCAACCCATATTGACAGCTCTACAGCCAGCCGTTCCCAATATCCGTTGCTTATGTTTTTTTTTGTTGAGGGATGAATAAGGTTTTGGTCCCTATAAAACTAGTTTGGGCTAATTTTAGTTCCTCATCATACTAAAGTCTGAAAAGCATCCTCCAATTTTAGAAAATATCTTACTTTTAATCCTTGTCAAGTGAGCTTCAGCAACTCTACTAAGAGCATCTTCAATGCAAGGTTCTGAGTTCTTATTTCTGAGCTAAGAACTAAGAACTGAGTTCTTTACCATTGGAGGGGACTGACGTGGAGTTCTTAGTTCTTAAAAATAAGAACTAGTTCTTTTTTTTTTCGAAAGAAGAAGTTCATATTATTGAAAGAAAAGACTTGAGACCAGCCCTCTCAAGTAGGCAACAAAAGCAATAATCAAGCCAAATTCAAAAAACAGAGTGTTAACAACACAGCTAGAACGAAAACACAAGAAAACAGCATGGAAGGGTTCCTTTCAGACGAGTCTCAAGGTTTGGTAAAGCCAAAGAAAACTCTAAGGGGTAGTAAGCACTCAACACCAGATTTGGCCAAGTGGTCTGCAATAGGATTTGCTTCTCTTTAAATGTAACACCCCGATTTCGGTGGCGTCACTTTAGTAACCAACAATAAACTTAATGCGGAAAAACGTGAATAATTTTTTTTTGATAATAACTAAGACAAGACTGAATTAAATAAAACCCAAATGCGAAAAGTAACAAAACAAATATACAATATATAAACAGCCCACGCTGTAAGTAGCAACCTCGTCACGAGTAAACCTCCAGTGACGGGTAATAGAAGAGTAGCGCCCGTAGGCAATATGTACAAACCGAATGAAAGGGTGAAGTGTCCGCAACACCATCCCTCAAAACTGAGAATAAGTTGACCCAATGGTCTGAAAATAAGACCTCCTAAGTCCAACCAACTCTCTGTGATTCCCGTAAGGAAACCACACAAAAAGCTATAGGCGGAACTACCCTGTCCCCTATGTAACAAATGACGCTCAGAGCTACGACTCTACTCCTACACTAATCCTAACTCGAGGATCTCACACCAGCACTAAACCTACGTGCTAGTATGATCGTCGTCTGAATCAGAATCCAGAACGACCAAGTCTACCAACCCTATCCGTCCTCCCCTCGCAACCGCAGTACGCTCCGATGCTGGACTCACGGGCTTAGGGCCCGAACCCTGATCATCAATGATCGCAACGGTGGGTGCACTAGACCCTGCCGAAGGCACTCCCACTGGAATCTCCTCTGAGGGATCCTCGTCCTCTGAAGATGACGGTGGCGGCGGTGCTCCTCCGAATCCTGGTCCACAGTGAACGCCCGGTGGCAAGTTGAAGCTGATAGAACATCTCCTCAACACTCCAGACCTCAAGAGTCCTCCACTATCTACATGGTCCTCCATGATACGCCCCGAATACGTTGCTCGGTGGCTCGCGGGGTCAACCACCCACGACCCGGGGTCGTCCTGATCGATCATCTCATATCTGATCCCCCCCGAAGGGTGGACCATTGTGAACCAATCCGCAATGGACATCTGACAAAAGGCGTTGTCCGCCAAAACACACACAGAAGACGCGAGGGTCAACTCCAAAGAACTAAGTAGATAATAAACCCAATAGGTACAGATAATAGATAGCCTCTTAGGCTTATAGCTAGAGATATCATTCCTAGGGTTGCATGTTCCACAATAACATAAACGCAATAATAACAGATAGCATGTTCCAAATAGGATTAACAAATATCAATCACATTCGACAACTAAATTAGTATGCATGTTGCATGATATGTATGCAGGTTAACCCAGTAACCAATATGCAATCCGGAACGGATGGACATCAACGGATCAGCCCTAGCACCAGCCACGGTGGGACCATTTCGGCCCGCGTGCCTCTTACTCCAACAACAGCGGTAGTCAGATCAGCCGTAACCCGTAGGTCTGCCATTTCGGTCTGCTACAAGAGTCGTCTACAAACGCTCTTACACGGCATTCCGGGTCTTATGACCATTTTGGAAACCGACGACATTTGGAATTCTCCGAGGTCCGGTATCACGCCGTGTATAAACCTCCTATGTATGCATGAATGCAATGTGATTAACCAAACAACGTCTCCGATCTCACTCGACACGTCGCCACGTGTTCTAGGTAAATTAATGTCTCTAAAAGCTTACCCTAAGGTAAAAGTCGATTCTGCGACAAAAGACAACACTTCACAACAACACATAACTCATGATGATCTACAAATCATCCGACTCATCTCAATCCGATGGTCACACTGCTCGACGAGCACAGAGTATCACACTCTCGGAAACTAACGGTTTCCAGGACTTATCCCCAGGATAGCCCCACAACATAGCTGCTCCAACAGCACAACAACGAACGCTGCTCCAATAGCACAACAACAACAGCTGCTCCAACAGCACAAGAACATCAACATACTCAACACTTGGATCCGACGACACTTCTCGTTTTTCCGAAACTAAGATTTGCATCCGAAGCTTCCTTTCGAGTTTATTATCCTTATTTGAAGATTTAGAGGTTGTTTAATGTCTTATGAGTTTTCTTTTCAAAATAATATCCTTTTTAGTCTTATCGCAATTCCTATAAGTTCTCGGGATCTCCTAATCCCCAAATGACTCCAGAGAATGTCTCGATCCATACACATCATTACAAGGTCCGAATCTCATTCGTCCTATCAAACTTTCTCAAAACTCTCAAAATAAAATCGGCATGACCTGCCCGCTATCCTCACCATTCAGAATCTCAGATCTCATTGCATAAGTATAAATAACTCAGCACAACCAATCAACATGTCATATATCAACATATTAAGCAATAACCACATAGCACTTAGCATATAAGGCATGCACCACACATCCTAAACTACCCAAATAGCACTTAGCATGTAATTCACTCATGAAAAACATTCAGTAG